>NW_003307548.1:2392031-2482483 GCF_000143455.1 Volvox carteri f. nagariensis | reverse complement strand
TGGAAGTGAAGGGAGGGGACAGGTGCAAGCCATAGCGAACTTGGACGACGTGTAGTGGACGGCAGCACAAGTGGATGAACACGCAAGAATGAGTCATTCCTGCAGAGCCGTGATAAACGTAGTTCAACCTTCTGTCTTGGTGGTGACGGTACCGGTAACGGTGAAGGAGTCGTAAGCAGCATAGGCCATACAATCATTATCGTCTGCAAAGCTGCCGAAGAAGTCATCGTAGTTCGGTAACTGTTGCATGACGGCGATGTTGTCGGTGCACACCAGATAACTGCGGCTGCCGACCGTGAGGACGAGCGGGAGGACCGGTAGCGATCCGACCACCGTGACAGAAGTGGGGTTGGGTGACAGGGTGGCCGAGGTGTGTGGACCGTCCGATAGCAAAACGAGAGCACTGCGGCTACACTGCTCCCAAGCCAATACCATATCATTTGTGTCGGTGGGTACGGTGGCTGCGGTAGTCCGCTGAACAGCGGCCTGGAAGGTCTGCACTCGCTTGGGAGGGTGTTTGCCGGGGGCACTCGCTGCCGCTACGAGCGAGCTGCTGAGGAAGACGCTATTCATATAAGCTTTGTTAGAGGAGGGGCTGATCCTGGCACTATAGACATAAAGGGGCGTACTGCTGTCAGCCGCTGCTTGTAGCTGGGCGATGAAGTCATCAGGAGTGGACTGCCTGACGGTGAGCTCCACGTGTCCACCATTGCCGCACGCGACCCACACCTTGAACTTGCGGAACGGCCCGCCCCGGAACATCCCACCGTGCGGGATGAGCAGGAGGGTGCTGCCATCTGAGGCGTGCTTGTCTTCGGGGCTGGCCTTGTCACTGTCGATGTCGTATGCAGGGAACCGAAGCCTGGTGCTGTAGAGTAACAGGACAGCGGAGGAGGGCTCCACGGATATTCGTGTTGCCGAGGAGACTTTAAACTGCCCCACAGTGACCCCAGCGAACCGAGAAGTGATGTAAGGCGGCAGGGAAGCTGAATCCACGTTAGCGAACGTGATGCGGCGGCCGAACGCGTGGCTGGCTTCCAGGCTGCCGAGGATAACATTGTCGATCTGCATGATTACGATCCCCTGGCCGGCAGTATTTACACCCGCGACGAAGCTGCCGTAGCGGCTCTGTGCACCGGCAAACAGCCGGTCCTCATTGGTTTCCGTGGGGCCGGCTGTAAACGTCACATGAAAGGTGACGCTCCTTGAATCCCTACGTGTTGCAAACAGGCATCAGATGGACTGCGTTACACGGTATTTAAGGTACACACGAGCGGTTGTTAACATCGGGGAAGACATCTGCGCTTAAGAGACAGCAGCCAAATATGTGCGCCGGAGCTGATAGATGTGTATATTTCGCACGGTCAGAGGTGGAAGCACAAAGTCGGGCGCATAAGTACCTTACTGGTGTCAACGCGCTCTCTGCATGTAGCAGCTCGCTTACGTGGCAACGATGGGGGGGCTGACCGTCGACGTGCTGCTCTGTGACGCAGCCGTGTCCAGCTTCTGATGCTTGGCGTCAGGTGGGTCGATACTACTGCGGAAGTTGGTCAAAGGTGCAGAAAGTCACGAGACGGGATCGGATAAGTTTCACATAACACATAACACAAAACAGGGGATGCAGCAACGGAGAACACGGAACAATGCAATGCAAGGGATACGAGCAACATATTTACGCATTATACCAGCGCAAACCGACCTGGTGGTGACCAGGGTGCGGCATCGCAGATTGTATGATGTAGTAGAGTCCACGCGTTGCCGCTTGGCGTCCGGCGAATCCATATCGCTGCTGATACTAAACAGGTATGTCTGAAAGCGGTGCAGACACTTGGAGTAGGCAGGCTTGCAAAGAGGTGCGTCTGAAGACTGCAGGATAAGTGGGGAGGAATCGGCGCGCTAACAATTATACAAACCGCGGCGGCGTGTCGTATAGATGACAGATGTCCGAGGATCGGCAGACGTGGACATTGGACGCGCACGCGCCGCGGCTGCGAGACTGGTGTAGCTGCCAACCCGCATCATTGCGGCGGCCTTCAACGAGTTCGAAACAGGAGTAGATTTATATAGCAAAGAGAGACGTGCTTAGGCGATGACGCGGATTTTTCGGCAAGCGCGAGAACGTTGTTTTCCCCCGGGGGGGCAAGTATGTTTGGCAATAGAACATGCAACACGGGCACTGGAAGAGGTGCAGACCGAACATATGAGTACACAGAGGATCCAAGCGGCAATTGACGCCCAAGTAGCGGTTGTACAAGCGGCTAGAGCTGAAGGTGCACAGGAGGCGGAACGGGTTAGATTACAGTGGATTCGTGAGGGTGAACGACCTAGTAGAGGGCTAACTGCCCTGGTGCATCCGTCTAAGACTCTACAAGTTATTCCAGCGTTGCAAGATAGAACGGGTCGTCTTATTACAGACACGATGAAGTTGCCACAGATGGTTGCGGATTTTTGGGGAGAGATTTGTTCCTCCCCAACTCATGTGACTGAAGAGGCTAGGATGGCTGTTATAGAGGCGCTGCGGAACCGCCACCTTGTCATTCCGGAGGAGGATGCGCGTCATGTAGGAAGATCGGAGGTGTCTGACGCTGAAGTGGAAGCGGTGCTCAAGGAAGTGACGCCAGGCAAAGCGCCCGGTCTAGATGGCATCCCAATTGAATTATACAAGGTATGTCGGAACGAGATTGCACCAGTTCTTGCTCAACTGTATACAGCCATGGGCCAAACCCAAATGCACCCAGATGGCTTTTTGCAAGGTGCTATCACGGTTATTTATAAAAATCGGGGGTCTCCCACCTCCCCGGGCAGTTATCGACCGATTACCTTGTTGAATACAGATTACAGGATTCTCACCAAAATTTTAACCCGTAGGTTGAGTCCAATACTAGGGCGAATTATCACGCTCGAGCAGTCTGCTTTTCTGCCGGAAATGTTCTTTTCCTGCGGCATCTACCGCAACTTATGTCGACGACAGGACAGTCGTGTCTCCTGGCTTTTTTGGATATTGCTAAAGCTTACGATTCCTTAGATCGTAATTTTTTATTTGAAGCAATGGATGCTATGGGCGCAGGAGCAGGGTTAATTAGTTGGACTAAACTTCTTTTATCCGATACAGCGTCGAAAGCGGTAGTAAATGGTTTTGTTTCCCGTGAAGTTGCTCTTACAGCGGGTGTGCGACAGGGATGTCCGTTGGCACCGTTGCTATACTTGTTTGCCGCGCAGGCGTTACTATGTTGGTTACAGTACAACCGAGTGGGGATTCATTTACCCCAAAATAATTCAGAATTGGTTACAGGTGTGCAATTTGCTGATGATACGGAAGTTGTTTTAGAAGGAATCCAAGCAATTCCGGCTTTCCTTGACTGTATGAGGGTGTACGCACAGGCTTCTGGACAGCAACTTAACCTGGATAAGGTTGAGCTGTTACCTCTCGGCACCCACCCACATCATATAACAATAAATCAAGACTTGAAGGTCGTACATATGGCTACGGCTCTCAATCTACCTTTTACGGACGTGGGAGAAACCTGTGGTCAGGGACTGGGATGTGCAACTAGACAAAGTTTGGGCTCGGTTTCGACGCATTTCTGTGTTAAATCTTTCCATTTTTGGGCGTGCACATGCAGCGGCTGCATATGGGCTGCATCGTTTTACGTGGCATATGGAACACGGGGGGTTTCCCCCAGAAGCTAAACTCATGTATATTGAGGCTAAAGCGGCCAAGCTTATTGATAGGAACCTCGGACCGGTCGCACAAGAAAGACGACTCACCGGGGTTCCTAAATATTTGTTATATGGCCATCCAACTTTGGGCGGTTTTGGGGCATTAGCAGTACGACAACATGTGCAAGCGCGATGGGCATGCTGGGCAGTGCGTTTTGTGGGAGCATTACTCCAACCAGTCTTAGTGCGTCCGCCTTGGGTGATGGTCATGCAATCTTTCCTACATAGCCTTTACCCCAAATATAATCCTATGTATATTTTTACATCCCAGGTGGGAGTGCCTTGGTTTGGATTAATCGTTTTACCGCCAGATGTTCAGCGCATTGTGACAGCGTTGGCATACCTTCCCCCAGTGGAAGATGTTGATGATCACCCGTTAGTTCCTAATGCGTGGTGTTGGAATTTGCCATTGTGGGGAAACCCTGTTCTTCCAGAAAAAAGGGTGAATGTCCAGTTAGATAACATCCGCCCGGGACTAGAATTTCGCCCTCCTGGGCTGTAAAGCATTGCATACGTTGGGGGATGTTCTTTGCGCGCGCGAGGCCTTGGATAGAGTTATGAATGCAACGGACCAAGCAGGCCTAGCAATACGCAAGGCTTGGCATCAAATAGTGGATCAATACCTCCAACCGCAAACCCCACTAGCTAAATCCCTGTGCACCTATCGTAAATGGCAGGAATGTATGGATGCTATTGGCGCTCTTCTAGATGATATTCCAGCGAATTGGAGACAGGCGGCTAGTCTTTTGTTGCCGCTGAGTGTAGAATCTAGGGAAGCAATGGTGCCCCCTATTGAGTCGGTTACCCAAACCCTAGTGTCGAGGCTTGGTTGGAGATGGGGTGTAGGGCCTCCAATCCGATTCCAACACTTATCCGTTAAAATAGCGACTAATATGCAACTTTCACCTTTTTCGATGGCTCGCCGTGTGGCCCATACCCTTTTCATCAAAGAGGCGACGGGTTCTTCTGAGATATTGGATGAAGCTATTCTTCTTTTGCAACGGACATTCCATCGTTTATGGTTTCATTTACGGTGGGAAAATGAACAAAAAGAGGTTTGGTGGCGTCTCGCGGTTGATGGGGTGCCTATGTTAGGAAATTCCCATCTTAGGATGTCGCGCCCAACGATATGTGGTTGTGGAGGTTATCCAATAGGTTCAGTGGGAGGTGTATCCCCTCGCTATCATCATTTCTGGGCTTGTCCGGTGGCACAGGCAGTAGCAGATCAACTTACTCTTTCAATAGGAATGCCAGTCTCAAGGAAGCAAATTTGGCTTATCCACCCCCACAATCAGTGCAACAATGTGTTTGGGATGTTGTGGCTCTTGCTGCGGTGTCAGCCATGGAGCATGGGAGACGTTATATGGCTGCAAACATGAAAACCAACCCGGCACTGTTACCTGGCCCTTCCCTTACGGAAGAAGCAATTTGTCGAGTTATTGTTGACTTTTGGGGCCGCATTCAGGGTTTCGCAGCTTTGGGAATTCCACGGAAAGGTTGGGATTCCGTTGGCGCACATCACCCCTTCTTGAGAATTATATCTGGCAAATTGCTGTGCTCGCGAGAGCGGTTACCGATGAGAGGTTAATTATCTGAGGTGATAATCTTTTGGTATATTAGTCTCTACTGCAGTGCACGGCCAGCTGGCCCGATGGCTCTACTCTTCGGGAGTCTGGAGCCCACTGTAACAACCACACACACACACTGTGGTTTACGTGTGGGTGTTGGAGATCCATATCGACTAGGCAAAGAAGGTGAGAGGTCGCAGGATTAGCTTTCTGCTTATTTACCTTATCAATCCGAATTCATAATGCGGGCTTTCGTTGTGGCGTTTGCCCCAGGTTCTGCACTGTATACTGCTGGAGACATTTTATCCTGGGGGGGTATACCCTCACCCAACCTGTGTGCTTTTGACGACCGTGTGCGACATTGTCCGTGTAGGTGCACGCGATATGGAGCAGACCGTGCGCGCGAGTTGCGGGCGAGCTACCGCGTCTCCAGCACATTATCCACAATATCCTAACACAGCACTCGAGGCACTCGATTAAACATAGAATTGCAGAAGAAGCTCAAAACAAGTTTCGCAGGAACCAGGAGAACAATTATCACAATGATTGCATCGTTTCATGAAGATTGCGTAGTGAACTTTATCTTGCACTTTGTATTGCGTGATCAGAAAGACAGTAGCCATTGTGCATAGAGGATAGCATCTCTTGTTAAATCCTATAACATTATCTTTTAACCCGTGTATGTATCATATGTGGACAGTAGAAGGAAGTTTTGGTTTGCCCCTGCTTAGTCGCATAGAGAAATACAGCCGATGAGTTCATTGTTTTCGTTGAAAAATCTGTGTGGCATTCTCACGCGTTCCTCGTATACCATTGCGCGAAAGAAGGTGCTGCCTCGAGAGTGCACTCGACTGAAAGACAGCTCCTCTCTGAAGGGCTTCAGGGAGCGCTGCATGCTTTTACTGGGCAGGAACTAAAGGATATCTATACTTATTCTAAGTGAAATCTGCAAAATATCGCGGCTGCAATGGAAAAGGTGGCGATGCAGGCGCCTGCCGAACAGGTGCAGCAGCCCATGGAAGTATCTGCAGATGCAACATGCATGAGAAGATCGCGAGCTTTGGTTAAGGTATGTGCTAGCAATCCTAGTTACAATAGGGAAACAATTCCGGTGTGTCACGGCGTTTCGTTGCCCGAATAATGATCCTGCCCTAAAGATCATCACGGAATACGAATGTTTTCTTGCAGGCTAAAGCGCTTAAGCGCAATATCGTGAAATTGTTGAAAATTGGACGAACGTGCCTGTCGCGCCTGACGGTCATGGGATGGACGCGACGTGTGGCAATGAGGCCAGCAGCAGCTTCTGAAGCGGTCGCGTTTGAAACTAGTAAGTTACAGTAAGCTGCTTGAGATGAAAGACATGGGATCTAAGCTTTACGCTTGTCAAAAATTGAAACGAGGCCCTAACACAAAAAGCGCATCAGTAAACATTCCCCAAATGGGCACGCTAGCTGTTGTGCGGTGAAGGCGGAAGGGCGATGATGGATTAAGTTTCAACTACTCATAACAGTCAGCTCGACTGTGCCGATACATACTTGTCTGCTTGCTCGTAGGTAGTCCGAATTGCCAGTCGCAAGTGCTTAATGCCAGCATGGAGGTGCTTTTTGGTACTCAAGCAAGTGCCCGCTGGTCTGGGAGCACGATCTCAGCTAATTTGCCGAAAGCCAGGCTACAAGGGCAGTGCCTGCAACAGCTTTGGCAAAGCCACTCTTGTGTGTCGGCCGGCGTGGTGCATGTTCCATCTTCCACTCTGGAACAGAAGCGCTTTTCATCTACCGGGAATCTATTAAAGACAGCACGCGCCACAGACACGCTGTTGGCTAGCCTCAATGCCGTTCCTGTACCGGCACCAGCCTTAGATGGAGCTGAACAGATTAGCCACATTACAGCGCTCGGCGCCATCGATCTCCTGTTCCTGCTCGGGCCTCAGCCTTCCAGCGCAACAGCTGTGGTACCCTCCGAGGCACTAATAACTTGCCAAGAAACTACAGGAGATCCGTACCTCGTCTTCTACGAATCTCCACCAGAGGACTTGTCCTTGTCGCTGCATGTGGTTGACCCATTTCCTGCTTCTGTGCACCCAACCTCAATTAACAGCTTCATGTACGACCTCCCGGGCGTTGCCATTGCGCTCAGCATCGCACCTGTTGTGGAGGCCTCCTGTCTTGATCCTGGGGCATGCAACTTAAAGCCAGATTGGTCGGCAAATGTGGATCCATGGGAGCTTACCCCTGTAACGGCTGCTGAGGCTGCCTCCATGATTACCGGTACCTGTGGGGGCCCTGATGCAGTGCCACCATTGCACCACACACTCCCGCCTGTCGTCTTCCCGGTGCCTGCCAATTCTCTTTGCAATGCCGGCGGCGGCGTCTCTCCCATCGACATGGGTGTCATCGATGTGTTTCCTAATCCTCATGTTGGCGTTGCATATGGCCGCAAGTCATCAGGGCTGTATGGCGACCCATGGAACATGCACCAGGAGCACTGCTGGCTGGGGCCCCCCGGCCATCAGCCACATGGGCCCGCTAAGGTGTCCACCTTCCGGGGTGGTGCTGCTGTGCACGTGGGATGCGGTTGGCCAGCTGCTCCAGGCGACAATTGCCATGGCTCTACATGTGCTCCAGCCTGTCCAGCGTCAAATGGCTTATGGGCGTGTGGAAGTGGGTCCCTCCTGACCATCCTGGTAGTGGACGACAGGGCAACGATGAGCCAATGACCATCAGTAATGCGACATATAACGAAACGATATGCAGGCTTGTTGATGGGGAACTGAAACCTGCACGGCAGCACCTGCGTTCGGGTGGACACCTCCGTTCGGGTGGACGAGCATGACACGAGGCTGCCCTGTGGCAGTTGTGTTGCTGCAAAGAAATCAAGGGAAGATTTTGCGCATAATAAAGCAGTAGCTGCTTGCGGCTTGGACTCAGCCAGCAGAACAACCGTTTCTAGGTAGCATTATCACCATTACCACGCAAATGAGGAGGCTTTTATTAGGCGAGAAGTGGATCTGTGACATTGGCAGCTCAGACAAGTTAACTGTATTCCTCAGTAAGCCCAGGGCATCACTATGACGGATTAGGTTTTCAAGGGTCTTTGATGGTCGCACAGCACCTTCATGGCTTGTGCGGCCGCTGGTACCCTGCAAGCCTGACACAGTGGAGCTCATCAAGTGCTGGGCTGGCTGAACCATACCAATGGTTCCGAGAAATAGGTCTCTGCCTAGATGGATTTTTAAACAATTATCCGATTGTTTGCACGCTTACCTGCGCATTTATTCGACCCTGCCTCTTCGCCCGTACTACAATCTGCCTTCCGTACATATTGCGATGTAGTGATGACTCAAGCGTAATGCGTTTAAGGTTTATGAAACTGATGGTCTGAAGAGACCGAACGAATTCATTCACTATATAACCATGCCATCTCATATACGTTCCTTACATTAAGTCGGTGTTTACTCGCGACTTCGCGAAAGAGGAAGTACAAGTACATGGAATGTACATGTGGTAGTAGTTACGGTTGCGATGTCCTGGCGTTTGGAAATGTGTTACTTCCGGGGTTGACAGAAACATGCAGCGTGAGTGGTAATTTCGTTTAAATGCCGTTAATTTTTAAGGCCGTAGGTTGTAGCATACCAGATTAATGGTTGCCGTGGTTAACGCAACACAATGTCAGCGATGATGCTGTGCATTTTAGCGTTCATGCGTGTGTGATAAGATAGTGATCTGTCCGTACGGCAGTAGATGCATTAATGCATGGCCGGATTTCCACCTATTGAACGTGACCTAAGTCCAAATGAATGCCTTGAAAAACAGGTAAAACCAAACCAGGTTTCTGTGATGTTTGGGGCTGCTGTCATTGTTTCAAGAAGCATGATACTAGTAAGAATTATACATAGGATTGGACACATCACGTTCCGGTAGGACACATGCCATCATATTTCACCATGTTCGTTGTTATTGTTGGTTTCAACATCGCATCTGTACTCTCGCTATTGAAAGAAAGTAGGGGCATGTGCCTGAAGGCATATACCGTTAGCAGGTAGACCAGTCTTGTGTGGCTGCTTAATTTTTACACACCATCCTATACACGCTTCTTAACGTCGGATGGCACCTACATTTCTCCCAAACACCCCCAAATATCCACCTATTCTACCTTACCGATGTGCTGGGTATTGTAAATGGCCCACGATGAGCTTCTGAATTTTAGAAGCTGATTATTACCCTATGCCAGGGCAATACTCGGCACACCGGTAACCACGCATACGATAGCAACTACTCATGCAAGGAAACTAGTCCTGTGTCAAAGCAGCCATGAAATATTTGTGCCATAACCCTAAACAACAGCGCATCACCTGCGCTACCTGCGTTGGTGCCTGGCCCCTTGCCATGCCGCATCGTTGCATGGACCCCCCGCCTGGAATGCTTGCGCCTTGAATGCTCCTTTCTACACTACTTGCTCCGATGCCCATCATGTCCCTCACACGCTGAGGGGCTCCAGAAGGCTTTCATAAAATTGGTTGAAGACGAAGGGTTCGAGGTTGAGCTCCAGGGCGGACACCGGATATGGTACATCAAAGGCGGCCAGCACCTATGTTGGGGAGTGGTGGACCGCACAACCGCTCATCTCTTAACCTCGTGAGAACCTTGTGCAAACAAAGTTGGCGTTCACTACAAGCCTACAGCTAACATCCACACATGCAACCGCCCACCGAATATGCCGACATCAGACTTAGGACACATGCCAACATCAGAGCAACGGCTCCCTTAAGACAACAGCAAATTCCTGTAACGTAATGAGGGAAACGTAAGCGGGCATGTGCGGCACCGCTATCATACCTCGGGATGCACGATACCGAACACGCCCACTTGTGCGTCTTTCCCCGTGAAGATGGCCGCCTGCCGCCCGGGGAACAAAGCTGGGTCCGCGGAGGGGGACCAGTGGTACGTCACAGGCGCCCCGGCGGAGACTGGGTCCTCTGGGTGCGGGGTTTGGTTATGGAGCACAGGTGTAAGGATGCGGCCCAGCGTCTCATATGCTGGACTCGGAAAGGCAGTGAAGAAAAGAAACCACACGCGCCAGGGACGACACTGCAAGGCCAGGGCCCTGTCTGTGCATGCTGCGATGTGCTCACTCGCGGCAGATGTCCCTGCCAGGCAGACACTGTTCGAAGACGTCACAAGAGGCCGAGCGGCCCATGCCGATTATGACCAGTGCCAATGGCGCGCCAGCTACTGCGGTGCCCCTGTCCTGCCTACGGAACACCATGTGGCTCCATTTCAAACGACTTAACTGTCCTCGCTCGCTCTTACACCCGTCCCTTACCCTTATACGGCACGCCAAGCACGTCCATCACCCGATTGAGCAACCCGTGGATAATCTCGAAGCCGCTCTCCTTGGCACAGTACACGGCAACTAGCCGCCGCTCGTTGCGAGCGCCCACCTATGGGTACGCGCGTTAAGTCGGGCGGCATCTCAAATCTCAGCACCAAGTGGGCTTCCACAAACAGCAAGGCGCATGGGACGCTCGAAATGGTCGGAACATGAGCTTCAAGCACCAAAAAACGCAAGATGCATCTGCTCTGCAAGGCGCGATGCTCCCTCAATCCGACGTCCTCACTCAGTGCCACGATAATGACAACGATTAAATGCCCATGGGGATCCTGGCTTTTACGGACGGCCCCGCACTTGTGCGGGGCTTGTAACTTGTAAACCATGGATGGGCAAAGCTGACGCCACCGAACAGTGATCGCGGACATGGAGCAGATGTCTGGCCATGTGCGGATCAGAGCTTGTCCCAGTGGTAGGAAACGTGGCGGTGCGGGTGGGCTTTCTCCTGTTCGGTAAACCACGACTACATGAACCTCTTACCGATCGTGACTCGTCCAGCATGATGGCGTCGCTGACCTCGAACAGTTTGATGGGCAGCGCGTTGTCTTTATTCGCCGCCAGGGTCTTCAGTGCCGAGCTGAGCAGGCTGGAGCGGCAGACCTGGTGCAGGAGGAGGAACAGCAGGAACAAAGTTAGGTCAGAGTCAAAGGGAAAGTGATGGAGCGAATCAACCTTGTGTTCGCATTTGAAACACAACAGGGATGGTTCAGCCGGCAAAAATAGGGGAAAGGGCTAATAGGGAGGCCTCGTGAGTTGCGCACTAGGCCGCTCTGCGCCACCAGACGGAGTCGGCCACCCACCCAACCCCCTGCACCACAGCAAAGCCACCCACCTCAAACTCCGCTGTCGCGGGGTTGCCAATCTCAACCGCTGTGCAGCCGTCGTCAGGCCGCCGCATGTTTTCAAAGTTTTCCGCGCGGGACACCAGCGCCCTGCCAGCGATCCCATATGGCACGAGTATGGATGGGGAGGAGAGCTGTCAATGCGGTCTCGCCTGTCCTAATGAAACGCATGCGGCACCAAAGCCCAGCTCTTCGTTGCAATTCCGGAAGCCGGCGGGAAGGATGCGTTGGAAGGTGGGGAGGACGTAGACGGCCGCCTACCATATCATAGCCTTGTCTACCACATGCGCTCACTCAACGTACGCGCCCGTTGCTCTACATGCTCCAGCCCACCTGTCACACCCACCCCTACCCAGACCCGACTGGTAGGTAACACGGATATTTAAATTTCCAGGATTTCGCGCTAGCGATCTACTGACGTCTAGGTTCGCTTTACCTTTCGGGAGCCCCAACCTATCCGCCCGCTACCACCCACCCACCAAGTTAAAACCTCGGTAAATCCCGCCATGGCTACCTCTGCCCGCAACAACTCTGTGAGCTGGTTGAGAGGAAGCTCCCGGCCCTGGGTGGCAGTTGGGGGTATCTGCGAAAACAAGACACACAGGAACACGGGCAGCACAAATCGAACCGGAAGCCATGGAAAATCATAGGAGATGCCGGATATCTGTTCTGTGTAATGGAGAGGAATCCACAAACGTTGGCCTCACTCAAAAGGAGTACCTTACCACCACTCCACAGCGACACTCTAAATCGGAAACTCGGTCCTCCACACAGTCAAGATGGTTGAGGAATGCGGTACGAAGAGATAACAACTATTTTCACCAAGGGGACAAGGATTCTCGGTCCACAGGCCCGTGTGCCCTTCTGCCCGTTGTTGCACCGGGTGCAGCACCAGGAGGAGACGCAAATCCTGTTAGCGTTGCGTTCCGTGAACGTGTACAACTACAGCGAAACGTGACCCCTGGTTGAAAGCCAGCCAGAGGTAACCACAGGAATACTTCAGTACGGAGGCTGCAGTCGTTCACCACAGGATGGAGATCAATCAACTGGGGCCCTTCTTCTTCTTCTTCTCGGCAGCGAGCAACGGGCTTGCGTCCCTCAGCAGGATATACTGTTCCCTTATGGCAAGGTGATCGGTGCCATTTTAGTATTTTCCCTGAGCATCACAACACATCACCGAGAGGAGCCAGTCAGACAGCCAGATAGCCACAGGAGCAGCGCCCCCACACCTTTGTGTTCACCAAGGACGGCCAAGGCGATGCGAAAGTGCTGTGGCAGGTTGTGAAGATACCCCATCATCCCAGTACCTCCTACGCCCAGTCCTGCAGCATCACGGCGCAGCCGCGTCTGCACGCCATCGCGTATTGCACATGTCGGGCAGAGCCCCATGTGCTGGACAAGGAAACATCAGCGCGCCCGGCCCATGCACAGATGGTGCTGCAACTGCTATGTGCGCACACGGCCAAGTGCATGCCGTACATCGCGCATTCATGCACGCGCTGCAGGAGGAGGCCACAGATCACTCCACTTCAGTGGACATCCTAAGTCACCTAAGCGCAGGTTGTGCCCAGGTTCTTGGCGGAGCAGCTGCTGCGGATGGCGCGGTGCGGCTTATGGTGGGGGGCCGGGTCCCTCAGCAGGTCGAGTTGTCGCTCAAGAGGTTTGTAATCGGTGCCATTTTTGGTTTTTTCCTTGAGCATCCCTGGGAGGCCCCAGACACCGCCGATGTCCCTTGCCTCTTAGCACGCCGACGCCGCCGAACCTTCTTGCTCCTCCTTCCTTACACTTTCTTTTTCTTTGCTTCTACTACTAAGGACGTGCACCGGTACCGTTATTTTATAACCCCTGCCCTCCCACGCTCGCCTGATCCCAATACATTACCTTCTAAACTCCCGCTGCTGCTGCATTGGCCTTTTCACTTCTTTGCGTACAAATATATCGACATTCTGCACTCACGAGACGGGTTCCTCATGCCGGGCAACATGTTCCCTCGACGGCATCGTACCGCTGTTGCTGCATGGCCCCCTGGCTTTGTTCACTGGCTAGGGCTGGCAATATGTGCTGTTAGGCGCGAAGCGATTTGAGTCAGTTGGGACTATAAAGACCATTTCATAGTCTGTAGTTGGCCCTGGCTGACCGCTGCCTTTTGCAACTACAGCGCTGCCAATTTTAGCTTGCCCTGGCATCATGTTTCCGGTCATCACGTAATTCATAAATTGCCACCACTTTGCTGTTGGACTCCTTCCTTCCGTAAAGCTGCTCGTTTGCCATCCTCAGCACTTCCTCCTCGCGGCCCAGCTTGTTGAAGCACACAGCAAGCAAGGAAGGTTGCCCAACTGCTCCATCTACTTCCCTCGCTGCACCCACCCACCCGCTTGGGGATATTATTGTAGCCGTGCGCAATCGCCACGTCCTCCGCCACGTCGCACGCGTGCAGGATATCCGAGCGGGTCGGAGGCACACGCACGGTCAGCTCCTTCCCATCTCCCAGCTCCGCTGCTACCTGGCGGAGCAGAACCGGGATCACGTGCCGTGAGGGACCTGAGCCATGTGAGCACACGAGACACGGTGACGGACGAGGTTGGTAAGCCAACAAGCCAGGACGCCAGCTGTACCGTTGTATTGATGTCGTCAGTTATGTTATTAATCAGCCAGCCAGCCAGCCAGTCAGTCAGTCAGTCAGTCAGTCAGTCAGTCAGTCAGGTGGGGGGCCCGGGGGGAGTTGAGGAACAAGACGGCAGAGGTGAAGAGGGGGTTAAGGGAGAGAAGGGGGAGGAAGACCCCAACCGAACACCATGCAGCAGCCCCCATTACCCTCCTCTACCTGCATTTTCGTCAGCAACTTGACGATCTCCTCACCGGGCAGCTGCAGCCCAAGCAGGCTGTTCACGTAGTCCGTGGTCAATGTAAGCGATCGGTAAGACAGGTCCGGGTACACTGCATTGCGGCCATGGGCGGTGAAATCCAGCTGCTGAAGATGGGTGGGCGCGTTGGGCCTATCGCGAGCAACTGTCAGCACCTCAAGCGGAGCTCAGCCTATCGCAGCAGCAGCACGACGCGCGACACCTGCTTTGCTGCAGGCCCCCCTCTCCACCACCTCCCTCCCCCCCGCAGTGACGCTGAAAGGCCTCCGTTCGTTCCACCACCCGTACTTTACTCCTGGCCCAACCCACATGTCTTGTTGCCCAGCACATCCACGACCTCCACGGGCTCCACCTCAAAGGGCGTGGAGGCGTACTCCGCAAACATGGTGACAACCGTGTTCAGCACAATTTTGGCCTTGGTCAGGTCGGTGGCGGTACACTCAATGAAGACGTCCCGGGTGTCCAGGGTGATCTGGGAGCCAGTAATAGGTGTCGAGGTGACAGAACAGCATTATGGTGTTGAGTGATTAAGCAACATTGGGAAGGGGCCCACCATGTGTGTTGAGGGGGAGTGTGGGGTGTGGAAGGAAGGTGAGCAGGATGCGGGAAAGGAGCCGAATGCCAGCTGGGTGCGCAGACAGTGGCAGGGGGGGTTGCGGTTCCTTGCATGAACAAACGGTGTCTTCGCATTGGTGCGCAAGAGCGGGAAAATCGTACATTCAATGCCACTCAATGCGGAGACCGGCTGCGTTGGTTGCACTGCATTAGTAAACCTAGTGCCTGTGTCCGGGCCCTCAGGCGTACGAATCCCCTCCGCGCCCTATTATATCTAAAACGAAAACCCCGGATGACCAAGCACATTGACAACTGTCCATCAACTGTTCGCGTATTCAACAAAATCCCCTAATGGCGCAGTTCCGCTTTCCGGCCTTCAGGGGTTGATGAGCCGGACCCACCGCGGAATGTGCTCCGTTGATGATGGGCGGCAGGGAGAGCACCACACGGTTTGCGTCGTACAGTACGGGGTACACGACGGAGGACTGGATGATGGGCACGAACTTCTTGAGCTTCTGGTCATTGTCCAGGTAGTACTGCACGTAGTGCATGACGACGCGTGGGTGCGATTTCAGCACCACCAGGCGGAACATTTCGGGGGGAAAAAGGTGATGAGGGAAGGTAAACACAAGGATAAGCACCCGGAGCATTACCGACAGTGTACGGACAGTGCGCTATTGGCAACGCAACCCCCTGCCTAGCCATAAGGCTATCCTTTCCCACGGAAATCCTTTGCTTTTTACTGTTTTCGGTCCCTAGTCATGGCCCGCAGCGAGCGCCCATTAATTCGCAGGTAACCACATGGCCTCCCGAGATTGCTACCAATACTGACACACTCGCACACACTTGGCTACCTCACACAGCATTACGTGGCCCCTGCACTTCCGCCATTTTTATGATTGCCATTCGACAGATTTGTCAGACCATTCGACCAATTGTGGACGGGCAGTTTCACCCTTTTTTTCAACATAACCTCCCTGTATTTCTTTTTCCTCACATGTCAAGTGCACAGAAGCACACCATCTCACTGTGCCCGAGCCTCGTCGCTCAGCACCATCAAGTACACGCCATCCATTGCTTCAGCTCATACTGGTTTTCCAACCCCACCTGCATGAGCTCCTTGGCATTAAATTCGCGCGTTTGCTTGAGGGGGATGAACTTGATTTCCTCGGGCGGTAGGGCTTCGTACGTGAACGGCCCCTACGGCACTCAGCACTGTCGCGACTCATGGCCATGCAGTAGTGCTGAGACAGTGACTAATTAGCCACCAAAATATAGCTCTCGCTCAATCGAGCAATATGCTGCAGTGTTGGCTGTGAGGCACCTACACGTCGTGCGTGCAGAGTTCCATGTGCGTGCATAGGACGGGAAACAGCAACGCGATCAGCCCATGCACGTGACATAATCATAGTGCATTCGTTCGCCTGCAGAACATCTCGCATTCATGCACGCGCTGCACAGGGGAGGAGGCCACAGATGGCTCCACTTCAGTGAAGACATCCTAAGTCACCTAAGGATGTAGTGCAGATTGTCTGCGGGGTAGTGGTAGCTGCGGATGGCGCGGTGCGGCTTGTGGTGGGGGGCCGGGTCCCTCAGCAGGTCGAGTTGTCGCTCAAGAGGTTTGTAATCGGTGCCATTTTTGGTTTTTTCCTTGAGCATCCCTGGGAGGCCCCAGCCACCGCCGATGCGACTACAACGTGCGCCACTCCGTTTCTGCCTTCGCTGCCCCAACCCCCCAACACACACACAACACACACACACACACCGCACCGCGGTCAACATCTGGCAAGCTAATCAGCCACCTCGATACGGGCGGCATACGTCAGAGGGAACGGACACAAACGCACAAACAAAGCGTTCACCTACCGCCCAATTACCAATGCCATGTACCTGATGCTAATTGCTGCGCCATCCGCTCTGCACCCTCCCCCACAACTAGCAACTGGACGCAGCACCACTTAGTCACCCCCGGGCGGGCCCCCCACAAATTAACCGTCAGTCCCGCATCATCACCTCCGCCCTTGTCCGCCTCCTCGTCTAACCTGAATCGTGGACAGGTCGTGCGTACCAATAGCCACCAAGGTGCGCTGTCGGCACAGGTTCTGATGCAGCTTGTCCTGTAGGGCGTTCAGGAAGTGTGACACAGGAGGGACCCCTTGATGACTCTTATGGCACGCAAAACCCCAGAATGGCATCTCCAGCCCCCAGTAACTAGCACCTGCGTGACCTCAAGGCCTCGCGCGGATCTCATGCGCAGCAAGGCCATACGCACCACACAACAAGCGACTCACCACTAATGCACAGTAAACCCCAGATGGCCCGCGCTCATCAGAAAACGTTCGCTGCCTGCCAGCCCTAGGGACGCCGGCGCTATGAGAATGAAATCGGCTCTCGCATACTTGACGGCGCCACCAGCCACAGAAGGTATCCCAAGCAGCATCAAATAGACCCCGCGGCGTAGTGATCAATAAGCAGCAACCTTTCATTCCAGCCGAAACAGCCTTTCCGGTAGCACTCGCTCCCAGCTGTGGCTACCGCTGGCGGCTCGTCTCCCTGCCACTATCCCCTGCCCCTCTAATAGGTTGGTAAAGTGGCGTTGTTAGATCGGTTGGGTCCCTTCCACTCGCCTGCAGGTCGATGAAGGAATTGTAGCGGGCAGCGTCGAACTGGACGCCTCGCAGCACCGCGCATACCACGAACGGCCGGACCAAGGCCGTCTCCGGCTTAACCACCATCTGCAGGGGCTGCTTGCCTGGGGATGCGGGTGTCGGGTGCGAGTTCAGAGGAGCGGCACACACGCGACCAGCGCCTCTCACTATGCAAGTGGGAGACGCTGAGTGGAGCCACTGTGACACAGACAGGAAACAGACAGGAGGAGTTGGTTGAGACTGCTGCGGTGGGAAGTATGTGACCTCCATCAGAGCACCAAATAGTGGCCACAATTAGCCTTGTGCACATGCAAGCGGTCGATGACCGTGTTCGCGAGCAGGCTCTGCGCGGCGTCGGCGCTGCGGAGGTACCCCAGGATGAGAACAGCATGTCATGTTATATAAGCTGACAACCGCTATGATGAACACACGCGTTCAAGTGAAGGCATTACGAGTCCCTCCCGCGCAAAACAGCTCCTCAAAATTTTGATGCAGGCTCGACCAAACGCAAATGTCCCAGACAACGGCAGACAGTCGGCCGCGGTATTTTTCCGGTACTGCGGCAACAGCCACATAGAGCATCCTGGTGGTGCTCAGCGGCAGGTCTCGCAGGACCCGTAGGTATAGGTCAAGGGAGGGTTCGGATTTCGGGGCCTCCAGGGGAAAAGAAAGATCAGATTCGTGTAGGTGGTATGCCCCCCATGTGGACCCCACCCCCCTCACCTGTCGCCATGTCTGCCAGGCGGTACTGGGGGGCCGCTTGTGTGCCACGGAATATGTTCAAGGCCCGCGCGATGCCCTGGACGCAAAAGGACCGTCAATCAAACTGCGGGTGGTGCGGATATACTCCCATCGCCACCTAACCATGAAGTTGTACCTCAATACAGCTTCCGATCCCAGCATAAGCAGTTACATCAGGGGACCCAGGGTTACCAAGCCTCGTATTATTGCCAATATGGCCACGGGGCCCACGGCCCGCACGGCAAAACGCCCCAGCGGAACCGCCAAGGTAACGAGCTGGTGCTAGACCCTAGCCCACTGCCACTGCTCAACAAAAAAAATTCATTCACCCACGCACGATCCCCGGAGGGGGGTTGCGGAGATGGCCTCATTGCCAGATAGGAGCACGGTGTCCATGTAGATGGTGCTGCATCCTTCTGTGCGCGCGCATGCATGCGGTACATCTCGTACCATGCGATAAAGTTTGTCACATGGTCCGTGTAGGTCCCCTAACTTGTCACCTAAGGATGTAGTGCAGGTTGTCAGCGCGGTAGTGGTAGCTGCGGATGGCGCGGTGCGGCTTGTGGTGGGGGGCCGGTCCCTCAGCAGGTCAAGTTGTCGCTCAAGCGGTTTGTAATCGGTGCCATTTTTGGTTTTTTCCTTGAGCATCCCTGGGAGGCCCCAGCCACCGCCGATGCGACTACAACGTGCGCCACCATGGCCTAGGTCGACCCCCAGCCACCGTCTCAGGGCATCTCGACGCGGGCAGCACTGGTCAGCAGGCACAGCGCTGGCATTCCTATTAGGCCTGACGCACACGGCGTGCAGTATTACTGTTAGGCGATATGCCTAACGCCCGACGTGCCGTGTCGTTGGACGTCATCCAGCGGATGAGGACGTGCGTTGTGCCTTCTCTGCACCTTAACCCATGTTGCCAAGTTGGTCCGCACCAACCGACCTCGCTGCGAAACCTCCCCTTTCCTCCGCACATTGCCACCACCCCCTTCACCTGCCTATGCGTTGGAGATATGCATGGGCACAACGAGCTACCAGCCTTCCTTCCTGTGACCATGTGCCCAAGTAGTGTCCTCCGTTACAACCGAACAAGGGCCACCCAAGCGTACCTCGACGCAAAGCATGTCATAGCGGTTGGCTGGGATATCAATCTTATAAATGACCTCCTCGCTGGCCGCTGCCGCCTCCGCTGCCAGCTTGCTGTCCGCCCCTTTGGCAACCGTACTGGCAAGCTCCTTTCGGAGCATTTCCTTTTCTGAAGTCTGTCGGTGTACGCGTGCAAACAATGCACGGGCAGAGTTATTCATGCATTCAGAGATACACCACAGAGTCTGGCGTACAAGTGGACGTGTCATCAGAGTGCACGCGCTTGCCACCGCTGCTTTACCACCCAGGGCCCCGCTACACATTTAGCCCAGCCAAGGCTCACAGACGCTGACAGCGATGGTAAGATGCATGGCAGTTGCATTTCCCTTACAGCCCCTACCAGGCACGAATGGGTTTTTTGCAGAGACGATGCCCGACCCAGTAGTAGATACTTGTCTTCCTAAACATAGGTAACTTTACCACGTCATCAAGCTCAATCCCGTACTCGAAGCAGAGCTGGTCGAACTCTTCATCGGCTGCAGTCATCAAGAAAGGCGTTCCAGAGATCTAAGGCAGATTGCACTGTGCTGATAGGAAATTTGAAACCGCTATTCTGGCGCCTTTAATCCTGCCTATTCGTGGGCTTGCCGCCGCCAACACTTACTGTAAGCCTTTCCCAGCTTCTCGAACAGCTTATCACGGTTAACCCCGACCGTCGGCATTTGCAACACCGGAGAGGTGAATATTGATCTGCAAAGGCTCGCGGGGAATGGGAGGGCTGGCCTGGTTATTCGCTCCGCAAGGCCAAGCACAACTCCCGGAGTAATGTTTCGCACGCTATAACGAGAAACAGATGTAAGTAATTGTAATAGCATGGACTATCAATCTGACTCCAAGAAGGAACTGTGCTATTTCACTTTAAGGCAACGTGCCGTGATATGCATGGAAAGGTCATTATTTACGCATCACCAAGAACAGGATCTGTCAACGATTAATTACCTACAGCACATACAAGGTGCAATCTGAGCATGTCATGAACACCTACCTGGCCAAACTTTCCGCCGATACTATCCGGTACTAATCGCCTCCTTTTCTGCCTCAAGCTTTGGCGATAGCGATAAAGTTATGTAAATGTTTTCAGGCAATATGTACTGTTTGCATTAAACGCGCTTCGGAAGCAGGCGTCGCTTGTCCGCGCACGACCTGCTCATAACCCGTGCCTCGCGTGTTGTAACCCGTTCCTCACATTTGTTATCCATGCCTTCTCCGTGGCGCCTGAACATGGAAGCCTGTATATGAGGAACATTGTTGGGAAAAGAAAAAAGAAACAAACGCTACCACATTTTCCCACAGTAGGTTGGGCTGGGTTTAATGATGTATGGAAATGTTTCAAAGACAGGGACGGGGAAACAGCGATTGCGCGAAGGCGCGATGGTGGCAAACAAGGTAACCTCGGTTGTCACTCAGATGGCCGTGCCGTGCTACTACGACCAGCCGTCCTGCTGCTCAATCCTCCAAGGTTCCCATTCGCTAGGCTAGGTCCTCCAGGAGCGGGCGATGTGTCGGGGGGTCTCAAATTTGCGGGGAAGGCTTCATGGCGGACCTAGCCAAGCCGCTCCCACTCGCTCCCCATTCAGTGGGTCCTCATCATCACGACCTGGTACTGCGAGTTGTAAGCGGCCTTTGAGTTGTGTGTGCTGGACCGGTCTTGTCCTAAACCACTATGGCGGATTGTGTGTGTGTGTGTGTGTGTTACATGGTTGGGGGTGCGTGACCGCATACCTGTAAAACTACCCATACGAGCCGAGGGCCCAAAGCCAATATCTATACGCCTAAAAGCCACGGAGAACAGGAAAGACCGCACCATTAGCCTAGACTAGCGTCCAAAGGGGGTAACTGAGTTTCGGTGAGCCCACATACGTTCCAACATCCTCGCCAGACGTACTGGTTCCCGTTTCATGGCCTCCAACATGCTCTGTTGATGATCGAATCCCTCTTCAGCACGAATATCACTATAGGCTGGGCATTCCAATAACACGTGCTTTTCATCCTCGATTCGGCTATTAGTACCACAACAGCGGCAAACCCGTTGCCCCCTGGGGACATGGTACTTGCCCCTTCGTGCTCTGTTTGCCTCCAAAGCCCAGCAACATAAACGAAACTGCATTAGCTTACGATGTGCTAAACGAGGAATGAAAATCTTAGCATATGTTGGCCACATGACGGCTGCGGCTCCCGAAAAGGGCAGCCCCATCCAGTGCTTGTACTTCGGCATCCGCACTCCTAGTTGCTTCCCATCTGATGGGTACTCCTCTGGCAAGACAGTCAGACGCGCAACGCTCCCTTGCGGATTGAACTCTAGCTGGGTGGTACATTGGGTTCTGACACAACCCCCGCAGCCGTTATTGCCTGGTGCTGTCGGGGCCATGGTACGCGGGTTGCCCTGATATCTCTTGAGGGCCAGTACATTGTTTGGGTGCGGTCAGCACTCGTAATCTGTTAGGATCCACGCTGATATCATTCGTAGATAAACCTGCGTACGCATAGCGCTAGTAGTGTTTGCGAAGATTAGTGCTTTATACACAGCAGACCGCCTGCGCTACCCCGTCATCAGGTGGCTCAACTGTATTGCCATGTGTTGCCATGTTAACTGATAATGGACTGGCCAACCCGCACCCCAACTGGATAGCTGTACCTTATGATTGAAACACCGCTTACAAAAAATTGTCCGATGCAGCCTGTCGCAGCGAGAGACGTCGAAGTTTTGGTGCAGTGCGTTTCGTTGGGCGACGTTGGAAGAGCATTCTTGTTCTGGAAGTGGGTGGAGGAGGCCATTCAGGTGCTGCGAGAGAATGCGTGCTCAGTGCGTTACTCGCCTGATCAGGCTACGCTAGAGCCTGCTAGAGCCCGCACATCCACGTTCGTCTGTTCAGGCGAAGCACGACGGAGTGCGAATGCCGATAATAGCTGTGGATGTCGCTTCGGAATTGTTCGATGATGTGTGGCGACTCACTTTGGCGACGTGGCTCTGGTGGCCAGCTTACCGAGTAGTTACGTTGCGGAAGAGGCCAGGCTCCGTTGGTTACACAGTATCAACCGTGAGGGTCGTTTGTAGCTATTGTCAACCGGTGTCAAATTGTGTGTGTGTGTGTGTGTGTGTGTGTGTGTGTGTGTGTGTGTGTGTGTGTGTGTGTGTGTGTGTGTGTGTGTGTGTGTGTGTGTGTGTGTGTGTGTGTGTGGTTACAGTGGGCTCCAGACTCACGAAGAGTAGAGCCAGCGGGCCAGCGGGCCGTGCACTGCACTAGAGACTAATCTACAAACTAGACAATCACCCAGATGAGACAAGTAATGGCAATTAGCCAGTCAAAACAGCGACCAAAGGGAAATTGTGGTTAGTTTTGTTTTCCGATATCGCGTGAAGCGGCCCCTGCCGAAGCGTAGGGACGTGGTCGGTTTTCGACCAGCTCGTCATGGACAAAAAATACGCTTGAGGGCTGGGGGCAAAGTAACCCTTCGGCAGATTTGTGTTCGCGCACTTGTTCTATGGTGTGACGAGCGAAACGAGCGATTTGCATCTACAGGAGGAGATAATTGACGTACCTTGCTTCTCTGCTTCTGTTCTAACCGTGTCTGGTGCGTGGTGAAAAGTCCCGAGGACGGTGCTCAGAGGACGGCGAGGCCTAATGGACTGGCACATGCGACTGCAGGGACAGTCGATAAACCTTGGAACGTCTGCCCTTGGCTGTCCATGAGGCTGCAACACGAGGACTTGTGCAACTGGACGCGACGAAATCGCATGGGCCAACTACATTTTGGCCCAAGGGGCTCGAGGGGGGTTACAGCGGGGCTTTATCTCCCTATCGCGGAAGATAGATTGGCACACTGCTTAATGATCGCGTTATTATAGGCTGTGCGATGGCGCTATTGACGCTTGCATAATGTTATACGGTGACCACATAGATCAGAACCTCCAGATATGATGTAAGGGCCAAAGCTACAGCGTCATGTGCTCTGGTATGCTGCAAAGAACAAAGCTGTCTGGTACCAGAGTAGAGGAGGCGTAGGTGGCTTGTGAGAGTGGAGAGGGGGTGGGAAAGCGGTGGAGGAGAGTGGCTTGGAGGTGGAGAGCAGGTGATGCTGGTCCCGGCCGGCCAGGGTCAGGAGGGGAGGGATATCGGTGTCGTAAGCGGGAGCAGGCAGCGTCTGTGAGCCGTGCCTTTCTCGGGCTTTTTTGGGGCCCGCCGCGCTGGCTTGTCATCCCCCCCGCGGCAATAGGTGTTTTTGCTTTGTCTTACGCTGGGCTGCGCCTGGATGCCCGCCACCCCAGGAGGGGACTGCCGTACGGAACAGTTTTCTGCCTCGGTTGTGAGTGGACCGGTGAGGTAGTGGTGGCCGCCTTCGGGAGGTGTGCGTTACTTGTGGTGGGTGAGCAGCTGGCCTTGAAGGACCAGTGTACAAGTGCCCGCGTTGTGTTTGTCTTCTCGGTGCAACCGTGTCTCGGCTTTTGTGGTGTGGCGTCTCAGGCCCGTGGTCCTCCGTGTATCTCTTGCCTTGCTGGCTGCGCGGGGTCCTTGACTAGGAGAGTCTGCTAGGAGAGTCTGCTACGTGGGTAGGTCTTCCCTTGCCTCGTTTTTTTGGAGTGTGTAGTGGAGCCCCCTGAGTAGAGCCCCTGCCCCCAGTGGTGTTTTCTTTTTGTTCTTGTTTTGGCGGTCAAGAGGGACGAGAGCGCGTGATTAGGCTGGCCAGGCGTAGTGGGGGCAGATAGGTTGTTTAGGTTTCCCAGAGGTGGTGTGGCGCCTCTCGTGCGGCTCTCGCTTAGTTCGGTTTGCAGTCTCCTGCGCCGCTGCGTTGCCTAGCCAGGGGCTGGGAGATCGTCCCGGTTGGCGTGAGTGAGGGAGTGAGGTGCGCGCGGAGGAACAGACGGACGTAGAGCCGCGCGCCTGCCCCCTCGCTGTGTTTCGGCCCTGTCAGGGCCCCCGGTGCTCCTCCTTTTCTCGGGGCGAGCCGCCCACAGTGTAACACCCCAACAAAGCTGTAAACTGGCCTGTTGCCCTGCAACTCGTTGTACAGTGATAACCAACAGCATGTTTCAATATCAATGCGGCTATAAATCATCCTGGGGATACGGTACTCTAATGTTGATGCTTGAAATTTACCAATCGCTCGTAGGATTTTCGTCCCTCCAGATCCCTCTCTCAATTTTGCTGAAATATCGTAGAGTGCAGGACGCCAGGTGCAGTTATGTATTGCCAAGCACCGCACGGTTATTCATCAGTTGTCCGGCTGAAAAACTCGCCATTACTGTAAGCCGTGTATTCGTACGCAGTCATTCCGTCCCCTTATAATCCGCTGTTGGATAGGATGGCACGCAAGGCCACATCGTATTGCTGCAAACCGTAAAGGTGTTGCTTCACGCACTGTAGCTCCGTACGGGGGACAGGTGCAAACGGCAAAAGTCCCCAACGCCTAACAGCAGCAGCGAGGTGGCTGCCAGTTAATGGTGGTACTACTCCCTTCAGGTATTTTCGTATATCCGCCGTGCGGTAAATGCCCCATGCTTTTGTCGACGGTGGCTCTTACAAGAGTGCACGTTGCACCAACACCACTCCAGGAGTTGTGAAGTGGTGTCACAGGCGGCCTCCAAACAAGGAAGTTGGGAACGATAGGGCTAACTCATGCATCACCAGCCAGCAAACGCAGGATGCATTACAAAGCAAGCACCGCATGCAACAGGGTAAGCCCGGACGCCGCCGCGCGTCACAGCAAGTACAGACATTCTTCGTGCAGGGTCACGAGTCATCACAAAATAAACCTGTGTGTGGAAAGAACATAGGTGATGGGTATCGCCACAACATACAGCGATGGTTCGTGCCAATCTACAGTCGA
Organism: Volvox carteri f. nagariensis; assembly: GCF_000143455.1. Lineage (NCBI taxonomy): Eukaryota > Viridiplantae > Chlorophyta > Chlorophyceae > Chlamydomonadales > Volvocaceae > Volvox > Volvox carteri. Next base: position 2,457,191 of record NW_003307548.1, on the reverse strand, counting down.
AAGGGCGCTCGGGACCGGGTCCAGCAACAAGGACCCTATCCCGGCCTTCTCTCGTGTCTATCCCGCCCCTTGCTCACAAAGTATTGTGCATTGAGGCAGTGCAAGCCTCCCCATTCCGCATGCCAGCTCGGGAAAAGGGTAAAGCCGCCTGCACCTCCACATTCCGTTTCCAGCCATTAGCCCACAAATTTTTGAGGATACTGCCTTGTCCCAATTCCTAAAAGGGTAAATTTATATTGCATCCAACTATCCACTCGTCACCCTTCACAGCTCCTGAAGGAGCGAAGCTAGCTGCCGCATCTTGTGCGCGCTACTGGCCTTCTGCCGCTCCACGGCCTCCAGCAACTGCCGCATCTCACCCTCCACCTCCGCCACCCGTGCACTCAGCCGTGCCGCCTCCGCGCCACGTGCCGCCGCCGCCTCACTGGCCGCTGCAGCCGCGTGGCGTTGATCCTCCAGCTGCATGGCTGCATCCTCCAGCTGTGCACGCGCATTGTCTAGCTCCTTCATCAGGCGGTCTATGCGGCCACTTGCTTCCCCTAGCCGTGACTCTGCAGTCGCGCGGGCTGCCGCCGCTGCTGTGGCATCGGAACGGGCAGTGTCGCGTTCGTCCCGAAGCTGCTGTGCACGCTTCTCGAAGAGAACTGAAAGGGGTTTTGGGGCGGAAGTGAAGCAGGACTGTGAAGGTATGGAATGTGCAAGGCGTATATCAGTGCTACTGGTGCATCCGGCCTATGGATGCAGCGCCTTGCGCCTTGGCAAGCAACAAATGTACATTGACTGCAATCGGAATGCATGCACCGAAAACGCATGAACACTCATAGTCCAGGCTGAGCACAGGCTTCCCTCCATCCCAATCTGCTCCCACCCAGCCTGACCCAGCAGCTCGCACCTTGAACTCTGTCCACCTCTTCCTGCACGTAGGCGAGCATACGATCCTTCTCCGCCACTTGCTCTGTCTTGGTACGCAGCAGCGCCTCGAAATCTTTCAGGCGAGATTGAGCTTCTCCTAACTCTGCTCGAGCAGCTGCAGCAGCAGCCTCTGCTAGTTGGGCCTCCTGCCTACAAACGCAACAATGCAGCCCCGGCAAGGAACCGCCCGTTCCCCTCGTAGAGATTCAGTCGACAATTAGCGGGAAGGGAGCAGATTCTTGGAAGAGCTGCTCCACTGAGGTAAGGGATGGCAACAGAGGTAGCTACTGGCAAAAGAACTCGGGGGTATTGGGCCTTCAAGTTAGACCGCTCCCGTGTATGGAGCGGCCGGACGCTGATCAAGGGACAGGAGCTCGACTTCTCGGTCAGACACCGTAGCATACATACGGGCTTGTGACAGGACACCATGCTCTGCCACGTGTTCTCAAGAGGCAAGATCGCCCAGCTCAAGGAGTCTCCATAGCGTGCCATCGCCAGGCGCTCAGAGATCCCGCTACACGGCATTAGAGGCCTTGGGCCTATGCGGTTCTGGAACGTCACAGTCCAACAACGTCATTCTTATCACGAGGAAGCTCTATACACTGCCTGGTGATAAGGCTGCCTCGCACCTGAGCTGCGCCTTCTCGCCGTCGCTTTCCTCGTCGTCGTGCTCGTGCTGTTGCTGCTCCCGTGCCAATGCTGCTTCCGCTTCTTCTGCTGCCCGCCGAGCCTCATCTGCCTCTACCTGTCCGGCCAAAAAGCAGAGGGCAGCCTATAAGGTACGGTCTGGAGAATAATGAGCGGGCCCAGGGACGGTGGGCGTGAAACGAAGGGGCTGCACAAGAACCTGTTCTGGGACGGGTTTGCTGTGCTATGGTGTGCACGGGCGTGCAGGCATGGACTACAGGTATGCCCCCAGTGGAGGGCTCATGTCAACAGCGCATCTTCCAATAACGCACAACGAACTTATGCGTGCACTTCAACCGCCTTGTCCTTCGCTCTCCCGATGCCACTCTCCCCCGTCAAACCCTCGATACTGCCTACCTGCAGGTCAGCGATTTCTGCCTTCAACGACGCGATGGTGTCGTTTGCACTGTCCAGCATGGCCACCTTGATCTGGGATGCGGCAGGTGTGCAGCACAGGTGCGGAAAGAAGGCGATCGGACTAGGTATGCAGATGGAGGTGGGAATGACTACGATGTGAGGACTTCCGTGCGATATTATGGCACACAACGGCTCAAGTTTAAGCAGCTATAACCCTAGATGGCAGCTATCCATTAGATGCACAGGACTGCCCGCCACTTTACCTTGACGATGTCCTGCTGCGCCGCCACCTCCTGCCGTAACCTCTCGGCAAGGGCCTCAGCCTTTGCGATATCCTCGCGTGCTGCAGCCAGGGCAGCCTCCGCCGACCTGACCCGCGCACCCAGCTCGTCCGCCGTGCGAGAGGAGCTCACCTGCCGGACGAAGTTGCAAAATCGTGTCAAGGCTCTTAGAAATGCGAGCCTAAAGGCACTGGGTAGGTATACATACTAGACGTGCAGAGCGGAAAGGAAAACCGCGACTTGGAAGGCCCCACAGGTAAGGGATGGCCAAGCAGGGGGGTTCCGGGCGGGAACTGCATAGGGGCTTATGGCATACGTCAGGCCACACAGTCTGGTCCCTTATTCGCCATCTCCCACACCTCTGTCAGTTACCGCCATGTACCTGCAGCTCGGTGACACGGCGCTCCGCCTCCTGCCAACACCGCCGTGCGTCTTCCAACTGCTCCCGGTACATGTCCCGCTCCGCAGCGGCCCTCTTTAGATGGAGATTCTCCGCTGCCAGTGCATCGAAAGCGCCGGGGCTGCACGCCTGTAAACAGCAGGGCAACACGATGCTACAGTAGCACGGGAGCCCCTAGGGTCCCTCCTAGGGATAGGACAGGAGCTTATGCATTATTCCATGCATGGTACTCCCGGTGGCTTTACGGGATGCAAAGATATCCGTTGCATGGGTGGTGGGCGCTCCCTAGTCTTAGTGGATGGAGCCAAAATGTTCTGAGATACCAAATTTATCGTCAGCAGGGCAACACACGTGCCACCTCCTGCGCTACTTCTATACCGTCCCCTCAGCACGTTGACCGTATCACCTTCAACCTGGCCGCCAGCGCTTCCTTCTCCCGCTGCAGCGACTGGATGGCGGCCTTCTGCTGCTGCACCACGGACGTCAAGTCCGCTACCAGCGCCTCACCCTCCCGTTGCTTGGTCGCTGCAGCCTGCAAAAGCATTTGCAAGTAGGGAGGTCATTCCCTGCCCGCAGCAAACGACCACTCGTGCACATTAACACGGCAGCGTGACTTGCGTTCTGGGACTCCTAAATAGGTTTGCGACGTGAACGGCAAGACAGGGTGCTTGCAGGGTGCGAGCCTAGAGAAAAGCTGCTTCCAAAGGGGCAAGCCAGCGCCCCGCCTAGCTCAATCTAGCGCCCTTTGACCCGAGGCACAACCTTCGCTTGGCTCAAACCCATGTCAAGTTCTGGTAAACGAGATCCAAGGCTTACAAAGGGTCAAACCTCACCACCCCTAATGTCGCAAATGCGCAGACATGCCGTTGCCCCTTGGCACACCTGCAGGGCCGCACGCAGCTCAGACACCTCCGTTTGAGCCGCCCGAAGTAGCTGGTGCGCGGCCTGCTGCTCCTTGTCGCTCTCCTGTGCACCGGTGTTGGATTAACAGCTGAAGTTGGACAACTCTTATCCACAATATCTGGCTAAGGAGGGCCTCAAATAGCAGGCGCACTGTTACGGCATAGTAGTTTGGACAGTCCAGTTAATTCCGACATATTTTTCTTTTCAAGCGGTAGGATAATAGTTTTCCTCCTGCGTTTTTATGATAACTAGCGATTTCAGACAGCCTTCGGCTGGCCCTTGTGCCCCCGGCTCGTATGGGCAATTTGGGAGAGTAACGCAACCCTCGGTGCAACACACACACACACACACGACCCAAATTGTTCCACACCCCGGTTTACTGTGAAACTGGTTTTCCGCTTGTAATGCGAAAAGAGCACCACCTGCTCAATATGTTTGGTGGCGTGGCACTCTGCTCTTGGCAGGAAGTGCAGAGGATCTGCGTGTAGACAGAGCCACCCAGATCTGTGTCGCAAGTATCCGCACCTTGAGCGCAAACTGCAGCTGCACCTTGAGGAATGCGATCTGCTCTTGCAACCCCGCCCGTTCCTGCTGAGCCTGCGCATCAAGCCGCACAGCGTGGTGTAAAGTGACGCTGTTTACTACAGGCGGGAGGAGAAGAAACGCGGAGGTCTGGGGTACAAGGACACTTGCATGGCATGGGCGAGATAGACAATTAGTGTTGTTTCTCTTCAATTTGATCCCTCATCTCAGGTGATTCCCAACGTTATCGCTGGACCTCTCCCACGCCCCGTCTCTTACTCCACCACATTGCGAACACCCACTCCTAACACACGCACCTGCAGCGCAGCCGCCCCTTTACCCCGTTCCTCAGCCGCGGCTCGCTCCTTCTCAACTGCTGCTCGGAGTGCTTCCTGCGCAGAAAGACACGGCATTTGTCTGGTAAGAGCATATGGTGCGAGGTCGATAGCCTTATTGCGCACCTCATGCTGCCGCGCCGCCGCCTCGAGATCCTTTTCTTGCTGCAAGCGCGCCGCTTGCAGCGCGGCCGTGAGTGTGTTAATCTCGGCGCGTGCTTCCACGTCCTTGCGCTGGTGCTCTGCTAGCTGCTGCTCCGCAGTGGAGAGACGAGCCTTGAGCACATCAATCTGTGACGACATAAATGAATGTTAGCAATGTCTACGGAGCGATAAATCCGAGGAGACGGTTGCAATGCACAGGGATATGGAAACGGTGCTGGTAACCGGAACACGGCATAAAACCTGTGCCGACTGGGAGGTCAGGAAGTTGTCCGCAGGTGCTCATGCCAAGCGCCGAGCTTTTGGACTCTTGCTGCGCGTCCCGGCACGCAACGCCCTGCTTGAAGAGCCAGGTCCCCAGCCGCATAGAACGACGCCCTGTCAAAACGAACTACATCAGCTGTAAGTGGTGCAGACTCTATCCAGTACTACGTATGACGCGAACCTGCGCATTTGCGTCCGCCATTGTTTGCGCTATCTTGGCCGTCATGGATACCGTAACACTGCTGCTCTGCTGCAGCGCCGCTTCCAGGCCAGCCACCTTCTGCTCTGCCGCCGCCATAGCGGCCCGGAGCACGGGCAAATCAGCTGCCGCTGCCTGCGCTGTCGCCAGCTGCTCTCGCGCCGCTGCTTCGGCGGCTGCGGCTCTCCGACGCTCGTCGTCCAATGCGGCAGCGGCCGCTTGTTGCTGACCAAGCAACTGCTGGTTTAGGCGTTGAAGTTCCTCTCGGAGCCTGGGGCAACAGTTGTGCTCCAAGTCGACAAAGACCGATATTCAGTTATGCTCTTATACAACCCAACCTGGCATCCTACTCGAAAAGATACTGCTAACCATGCAATAAAGTTTAGATTTCCTTTGGCATACGCGCGATGGCGAAGGCAACGACGTTCCGCTGTCCCAGGATCCAAAAGGCGTTTAAATGCATGAAGGGCGCCTGATATGGATGGTGCATGGTGCACGATGAGCCACAATCAGAGGTTATGGAACTGCCGTTCACGACGCGACATGACTTAGCACCATGAGGGCTCCCTAATTGTCTTTTTGAATCCATGTTGCCTGGCAATGTGGGTACTGCGCTACCACGTGCTTCACCGCTCTGGTCGCACCGCCGCCCTTACCTGGCCACGTCCTTCTCCAGCCCGACACAGCGCACCCGCTGCTCCTCCTCTCCGCGCAGGTGCCCCGCAATGCGTTGCTGTGATTCGGCGGCGGCATGACGCGCCGACTCAAGCTCCTGCCTGCCGGGTGCAGTGTTCAAGGGAATGCGCGACGGTACGTTGAGGTGACTACTATGGGTTGCATTAAGGCAACATGCACGCTGCATGTATCAAGTTAGGCCCATTGATGGTGTAAGCAGTATTGTGAAGTAGAAAACTAGGTGCGCGAACGCCGTCATGACTTATCCTGAGCCTGACGAAACCTTTCACAAACGGCGATCGAGGCGGCTAATCTTCTTATTCACAGTTAAGAACGTGGGATGGGGCCTTCCTTTCCCTATAGTTGAAGCTAGTACTACAGGTTGCAACCGGTCGCATCCACGTTGTGACCCTCATAGGAACCGAAGCACAGGTCCCATCACATGACTCACTCTCCCTCGTGGCTCGAAAGGCCGCGGTCTATCACCTACAGCGCCTTTGACACCGCGAACGATGCTTCCCGGAAGCCGTCCTCCACCCTGCGATGTGCATCCTCCTGGGCCGCCGTAATAGCTTCCTGCATGGCCGCCCGCAGGGACTCCTCCGCCGCGTTTCGCCGCTCAAGCTCGTCTGGGAAGCAGGTCAGGTGCGGGATGGGGGAAAACGGTGCGCCTTACGTGAAAATTGTGTTAGTATGATCGTCACAGTTTTCCGGGGCGGAGCGCTCGCTTGCTTCCTGGATAAGGCATGGACGCATGGACTCCGTCACTCGCTCGTGCTATGAAGCACTAAGGCGGGTCGCGTCGGTAAGTTCGCCGATACCTGCCATGGTGGATTAATCCTTTCTTTCCTTCGGCAGGCATAGCTCATCCAAAGAGCAAATGCACTGTCATGACGCAAATGATGGTTGTCTGGTGTATTCAATAATCCTTTCAGCACCTGTTCGCGCTGTACTTGTCTTTACAGCCCTCCTTACCCGCCAGCTTGCTGAGCTGCTGGCGCATCTCCACAGCCTCCACCTGCAGCCGGCGCACCAGCGGTGTGTACTCCGAGGTCTGCGCGGCTGCGTCCGAATGCAAAACCTTCACCACACGCTGCTGCGGCTGCGATGACTGCTGACGAACTGAAGCAAGCGTCTGGAGCTGGTCGGGCGCAGGCAAGACATCTACTGTTGTCCTCGATCCGTCGCGATCCCCCTGCTGCAGCAGCTGTTCTTCCTCATGGACCTCCGACAGCGTGCCTGAAGTGCCTCCTCCCACGCCTCCTGGGTGCCGCAGCTGCCGATTCCCGGGAGCACGTGAATGAATCTGAAGGAGCGATGACGTAGCCGCAGGCACCACGCTGCTACGCTCCACCGACAGTGCGAATTGGAGGTTCTGTGGCGCTGTCGTTGGCCCCGGCGGATGTGTCTGAGAATATGGGCCAACCCGAGGCGGACTTGCGGGCTGTTGTTGATATTGCTGCGTCCCCGGCCGGAGTTGCTGCAAACTATTGTCGTATCTGCCTACTGTGTCAACCGGTGGCTTTGCCTGCCAGTCGGGAGACTGGGTGGGATGCGCTGTCGGCCGGGTCCGCTGTTGAACCTGCACCAGAGGGGGCGGTGCGGAAGGTGCCGGTGCTGGCTGCACCGGTGGGACAGGCTCAAAGCTCTGCAGCCGAACGGCAGCATACTGCTGGGCTGCCTGCACGTCGTATGGGGCGGCGAGCGCATCGGCACTGCTGACGGAGTCTAATTGCGTCACGTGCGCGAGCACCGTAGCCAGCGCCTGCATGTAGTTGGGCAGCTGGCATACCGGGTTTCCCACTACCTGGAGCGAGCGCAAGCTAATACATCCTACTAGAACTGAGAACGCCTGCAGGTTGTGTAGCTGGTTGTGCTTCAGGTTGAGCTGTCGCAGTTTGCACTGCGGGCCCTGCAGCGCTGTCAACCCGGCGATACTAGTGATGTAGTTGTAGGAGAGGTTCAGCTGCTCGAGATTAGCGAGCCCGTCCAAGCCCTGCACGGCCTGGAGGCGGTTGCTTGCCAGGTTGAGCAACGTCAGGCGGGTGAGGCAGCGCAGCGACCCAGGGTCTAAGCTGCTGACAGCGTTAGACGAAAGGTTCAGTTCCACCAGGTTTGTTAGACCCTGTACACCATCGATGCGCGTTATGTTATTGCCATGGAGGCACAGCCTCCGAAGGCCTGTCAAGCGGTGAAGTTCGGGCACTTGGCCAATGCTAAGGAGACCCTGGCCTATAAATGACAAGCTGTCACCCTTATCCGGGTCGAGAACGGTAGCTGAGATGTTCATGTATACAAAGATAGCTACCTGGGATGCGCACTAAGCCCAGAGGCTGATAGCAGCAGCGTCGCGGAGCCTACGTCAAAGAATGGAATCATAGTCAAAATACGATAACTGCAGTACCGCGCAAGCTAGTGTCCTGTGTGAGAGCTTCTCCTGGTATTCCCAGATGGACGGATTTCTGGACGACAGACAGAACGAAAACAAACATTATGTACGACGGCTGCGAAAAATCTTGCACCATAAGAAACAATAACAATTAACGCATATTGGATTTGTATAGCTTGCACGATAAACGAGCTTACGGTTGAAGGGCTGATCCAGCTCTTAGGCCTGCCCACAATGCAGACTACCAAGACGAGCCGGAAAGCGGCCTTCACTGGCATTAAGTCGCGCGTCCATGTTGTTGTTCTGCGGCCAGTACAGGCATCTCGCGCTCTGGTGCCTGTGGTCCAGTCCGTCGCTGCAGGTTAGCCTGCACTGTGTTAGTGGTTTGGTGATTTCCTGGTCTAGCGCCTCAACAAATCCACCTGATTGCATATATGGGTGGGGAGGATCCTGCACATCGTTTGCGTTGTGGCCTTTGGAATGTCGAATCTTATACGCAGGTATCCGCGCAGGCGCGACGGAGGCAGCAAAGGTTGATGGGCGGGCGCTGCGCCGTTCATTGAACCAGACGGGTCGTTATGTGCGTCAGCCAACCAATGATCCTGTCAGTCAGCAGCTTATGGACGAGCACGGCGTGGGTTACTCCACTAATGGCCTGGTTGCCCAGATGCGGAATGACGGCAACATCTGGAAGCAGGGGACCGTGACCGTCAAGCTTGCGAAGGCTTACGGCTACTGCTGGGGAGTGGAGCGCGCTGTGCGCATGGCATATGAGGCTCGTCAGGCCCACCCGGACAAGAAGCTCTTCGTAACGAATGAGATTATCCACAACCCAGAGGTTAACAAGGTGGGCTATGTTATGTGTTAGCGGGTCGGAGCGATGCACACAAGTAGTATTGCTTAGGTACCTGTCCGACAAGTTAAATGTACGGAATGCACGGTCGCACCATTGTTGCTAATGAAACGCGCTATGAATGGGGCGCGGGCACGTCAGCGTTTGTATTCTGCTGCCCAGGAGCAGTCAAAGTGGGAGTTTCTCTAATCGAAATGAACATTACCTAAAGGGAACAGCCACATGTAGCGGTGGTTGAGGGTGTGACTTGTCCCGATGTTATGATGCCATGACCCATTTCCCCCCCATGACAGCGGCTCAAGGAGATGAATATCGAAATTATTGAGGACGAAGGTGACGGCAAGGATTACAGCCAGATCGGCAACGGAGATGTTGTCATCTTCCCAGCGTTCGGTGCAACAGTGAAGGAGCTGAGCGACTTCCGCGACAAGGGTGTGCAGATGGTGGACACCACTTGCCCCTGGGTCGCCAAGGTGTGGAACTCCGTCGATACGCATACGCGCAAGCAGTACACCTCAGTAATTCACGGCAAGTACTCTCACGAGGAAACTATCGCCACGGCGTCTTTCGCCAGCAACTACGTGATTGTGAAGGACCTCAAGGAGGCCCAGTACGTGTGCGACTACATCCTGCACGGAGGAAATAAGGAGGAGTTTCTGGCCAAGTTCTCCAAGGCAGTGTCCAAGGGCTTCGACCCTGACACCATGCTGGACCGTGTGGGCCTTGCCAACCAGACCACCATGCTTAAGGGCGAGACAGAGCAGATCGGGAAGATGCTGGAAGCGACCATGATGCAGAAGTATGGTCCGGCGGAGCTCAACAATCATTTCCTACTTATGGAGACGATTTGCGACGCGACGCAGGAGCGCCAGGATGCTCTGTACGATATGGTGGCTGACCCAGAGGTGGATTTTTTGATTGTGGTGGGCGGTTTCAACTCATCCAACACGAGCCACCTGCAGGAGATTGCGGAGCACAAGGGTCTGCCGTCGTTTTGGGTGGACAGCGCGGCACGCATCGACGTGGAGAAGAACACGGTGCTGCACAAGCTGGCGCACGGAGAGCTGCGGGAGACGGTTGGATGGCTCACGCCTGGCAAGCCGGTGACCATTGGCATCACATCGGGTGCATCCACGCCGGATCGTGCAGTAGAGGAGGTGCTGGCCAAGGTTTTCAAGATCTACGACCCCAACTTTACTGGCATTGCACCCAAGGATTGCGGCCGGCTTGCCACGCCCGAGGAGCACTGAACGAGGATTCATCTGTTTTCAGGTTGCTAATTGTCTGTTGTAGTGTGCCGGTATCTTTGTGAGTTCCGTTGGTTGTATGCGATGCCTAATGCTAGCGTGGACAGTGGTGTGTGCTTGTTTGCGAGAGGGGTTGTGTGCACAAGAGAGCAGCCATGAGGGATTGTGTGGGTTGCAGGGTTAGTCGATAGCTGGCTGGTGGTAATTCCTCAGCGCAAATGAGCAGGTAAGAGCAGACGGTGTGGGTACATATTCACGCGAGCTGTCACGTATACGTGTAATTTTGGGTGCGCCATGCGCAGGTGCTGTGCTAAGGCATGTGCTACCGTTGCATATCGAAGGCCCTTTTGAAGGGCTTCTTTTTCTTTGTTTATTGGTCCTTTCGCAAGCTAAAAGGACAGAGTTGAAATTCAGACCTTGTGATGAGCATAATAAGCTTTTACTATGTCGGATGCTTGGAAACGCTGCGATACATGTCCCTGGATTTGCTATGGTTACAAGCGGTGTAAAGCCCTGACCAATAATGCTATCTGAAATGCACGTGTAAGCATTAAATAGGGGATATGGATGCCTACACAACGGTTACACCAGAGATGCCTATGCGCAGTTTCACGCCGCAGTAGGGCGACGTTGCTGCAAAACCTCAAGCGCGGCGTACATAGATCTTCACAGCGCGGTCCACCATGGCGCGCCATTTTGTGGCGCTGTCCTTGCCGCGCCCGTTGGGTCCGCGCAGCGATGGGAACTCGGTCGCCTTGCCCTGGGCATCCAGAAACACGATGAAAAGCGTCTCGCCGCGGCCGCAGCTTAGGATTTCGCCGGCGAAGGCATCATTAAGGGCTGTGGCCAGGTCGCTGCGGGTTTGCAGCGCCTGCCGGGACAACTTGATGCCCCACCGAACTCCCGCGTGAAAGCACTTGACAAAGCGGTTATCTGCAATCATGTCGCCGCACTATGTTCAGTTTCGAGCGATACGTGGTGAACTCGGAATGGCCATGAGAGTATCAGCTGCACGCAGACAATTGCTATGTGCAGCTTTCTTTGTCGCCAGTGTGAACGGACAGTTGCCCTACACGACCATTGCTAAGATCAAAATGCTCCCCGGCGCATGAACCCCTACCAACCTGCAACCTGCCCGAGTGCCTTGGCTTGTTCCTTCACAGCCCCGCTCGCTGCCGCAGCTGCGGCCTCCAGCGGGCTCAGCTGTTGCTCCACCATCTGTTGCTGCAACTGCTGCTGCTGCGCCGCTGCTCGGGTCAATCCCGGCTCAGCTTGTGCAGCCAGCCCGCCAGCGGTCCCCGCCACATCCCTGACTTGCATTACGACGGCTTGGCCGCGGGATCGGTCAGGATCCCTGGCGTCCTGTGAAGAAGGTCAAGTACCTTGTCAGGTTGTCGCGTTGTAAACAGCGTACCTGAAGGCACCCACGATTTACGGTCTAAGATCATGAACACTACAGCAAATCAAAACAGCATTAAATCTGCTATGATGTAACTGGCTGCCTGATGCCGCACCTGGATGCTTGGCTGCTGCGCCCCAAGCGGCTCGCCTTTGCGGCTGCTACCACCGGGGTCGGTCCGAGCAGGGATGGCGCAGCGAGAAGGGGGATTCGTGGGTGTGCCCATCGGCCCGGCAGTGCGTTGCTCCCGGTCCCTCTCCCTCTCCCTCTCCCTCCGCCGATCTAAATCCCTCTGCCGCTCGTGCTCCCTCTCCCGCTGCTTTCCGCCATCCCTATCGCCTTTGCTGCCATCCCGATCTTCCCGGTTGCTGCCTGCAGGGCCACCAGAAAATATGCTGATAGGGCTAGATGGTAACAGGATAGAACCGCGGACGAAAGCACGCTTGGATGGATGAAATCACAATCACAACGACGACCCTGCCCGCGCTCAGTCGAATTAGCCGCCCACGCGATGATGTCAGCAGTTATATCCCATCCATCACATTGGCATGGGAGCACTTTGTTTGAGCCACAGCCAAACACCGATGTTGGGCGCTGTCCTGAAGACCTCTTCGTCCACATCCGAAGTTCGAGATGGCGCAAGACCCAGAGGCACCGCTGCATGCCCCCCGAACAGCTCACCTCCTTTGTGCCGCTTGTGCACCTGCAATTCCGATTCAGACCGCGATTCCTCTGACCCGCTGGACGTCCGTGTAGACTGGTACACCTGTTCTTCATCCTCGTCATCGGAGTCGTCAGAATCCGCCTCGCCTTCCTCTTTGCGCTCCTCATCGGATGCTGCATTATCGCTATCGTCTATGCCTCGCACGCGGCGTTGCCGTTGCCGCGTAGCCGGTGGGGGCGTGCGCTTCCTGTGGCTTCCGCTGCCGCCCGCATAGGTCCCGGTGCGGCCCCGGTCCCGGTCGCGCTCACGTTCCCGGTCGCGCTCCTTTTCGGTCCTTTGCCGTTTCACCAGGGCCCCAGCAACCCCTGTGCCCTCCGAGCGAGTTTCCTTGTCGCGCTGAGGCTGCTGTTGCTTGGCCGCGCCGGTGGAGTCGAAAGAAAGCCCGTACGTTGCGTTGGCGCGACGGGAGGTGCGTGTTAGTCCGTTCAGCTCTCTGTGGAGCTGGCGCACGAGAGCTTCCGTCTTGGGGTCGATTTCTGCGGCCATGCCGCTCAACCGGCAAGGTCGCAGTTACAATTACCTTAACTTGGTTCGCATGCTGTTAATTTATTCGTCATCATACTGTAATCACGGCAAGACCTGATATCCTTGGCCAGGTGGAATGATGGAAGTTGGTGAAACCGGTTGGTACTACATTTAGCGCGGTACTTTTCTGTTGAATTACTCGCAACGTGTTTTCGGTGATCTACACGTTTTACTTGCAAACTGGGCCAGCCAGGGCCCTTAGGTCTTGGGCGGTTTGAAGGAACCGAGCTAAAGGCTAGGGGGGCCAAGTGCTTTTTGAGCCCGACAGGGCTAAGGCCCGTGGGCAGAAATGTTCCTTTACTCTCTTACTCTTAGCCGGGCCTCTGGTATTCAGGTAGGAGTTTTCCAAGCCTGGCCTGCCGCCGCTAACTTCTTCACGAAACATGTTGCTTATGAAAGACGATGTTCGACGATATTCACACTTATTGGACTGACTTTGCGACTGGGTGCTGCAGAGTGCTGTATATGGTAATTTCTCGGCGCCGAAGGCACAGGAGGTGGTGGTTTCGCGCGGGAAGATCCTGGAGCTGCTGAGGCCTAATGAGAATGGGAAAATGCAAACGGTCGTGGCGACGGAGGTGTTTGGTTGCATTCGTTCCATGGCGGCAGTCCGCCTTACTGGCTCTATCTTGGACCACCTGGTCGTGGGTTCGGACTCTGGAAGGATCATCCTGCTGAAGTTTAATAAGGACAAGAACGTGTGGGTTAAGGTCCATCAGGAGACCTTCGGTAGATCGGGCTGCCGGCGGATTGTCCCGGGCCAGTACATAGCCGTTGACCCGAAGGGCCGAGCATGCATGATTGGCGCTGTGGAAAAGCAGAAATTTGTCTATGTGCTGAATCGCGATGCGGCAGCCAACCTCACCATTTCGTCGCCACTGGAGGCACACAAGTCTCACCATATCACTTTCAGCATTTGTGGCATGGACTGCGGGTTTGATAACCCCATTTTCGCCGCCATTGAGCTGGACTACTCGGAGGCGGACCAGGTGCGGATAAGGACTTGGGTGGATTACGGGTAGTGGCAGAGGGCTTGGAGGGACCCACGGGCCATGCAGGTTGCCCCCGAGCGAACCGTATGCATTTCATGCATCCAGTACACACGGGTGATCATCCAACACGCCATCCCGGTTCTAGCCACTTGATTTTCGTGTGCGGTGTGCATGCGCAAAACCGTATGCTGCTTGTCAGAGAGCAGGCGTTCGCGGCCGGGCTCAGCTGACACAGATTAGCGGAGCTTGGTAGCACTCGGCAGATTCGCTGCATTTTCCTGCCGCTGACCGGTTTAAGTACGGCAGCCTCTCACAGCGCTACCGACCGCTTTCCTATGGGCCGCGTCCCCGCCAGGACCCTACGGGCGAGGCAGCATCGATGGCTCAGAAGCACCTGACCTTTTATGAGATGGACCTGGGCCTCAACAACGTACTGCGCAAGTGGACGGAGCCCATCGATAACGGAGCAAATCTGCTGGTTGCGGTGCCGGGCGGAGCGGACGGCCCGGGAGGCGTGCTAGTGTGCGCGGAGAACTTCATCATTTATAAAAACCAGGTGTGTCTCCAAATGCCACGGAAAGGGGGTTGGCATGAAGGGTTGGCAACTTGGAAGTATTCAGCGGTGGTTTGGGTGGCTTGGCCCTTGCTCCAAGTCCGCCTCACATAAGGACTCTTTATACGTACGAAGAAATCTGAGCACAAAACAGTGAGGATGGGTGCCAGGCTGAAGTTTGCGAACAAGTGTGGATGCGATAATATCGTCCTGGACCGCAATGACCGAAGCATGGACCTGACAGCACTCCACTGTGTACTGGGCAAGGCCGCGGCAACTGCTCTCAAATTCAGAAGTTTGAGCATCAATGAAAGCTAAGTAAGGGGGTCATGAATGTGGATGCACTGGCAAAGCTGCAAGCGTACCAACATAAGTAGCCACAGCTTCCACTCTTTGCAGCTCACGGCCATTTCCTGCTGTGCTGCATCGCCGCCATGATAGCTAATTATGCGTATACCTATATGCACCTTCCGCAGTGCGTGGGGGCGTGGTGTCAGCGGACCACACTCTCCCTGGGATTTCCAGGTCTTGCCCAGCATGTTTGGTTTGTAATGCACTTCTTCCTGTGAGGCCCTGACCTGTCCCTTCCGCGCCTTCCCTCCTGATGTTGTATCTGTGGCCACCTCAGGACCACGAGGAGGTCCGTGCCGTCATTCCCCGCCGCAGCGACCTCCCTGGTGATCGCGGCGTGCTCATTGTCAGCTACGCGACGCATAAGAAGAAAGCCTACTCGTTCTTCCTGGTGCAGGTGGGAGAGGGCGCATAGCCGTATAGCCATGAGCAGAGATAGGTGTGGACCCTGGTGTTACAGCAGGGCGCAGCCCTAAGGGTTCACCCTAGCATTGTAACTCATGGGTTGGATGTATTGGGAGTTATTTATATGTTCCTGGTCCCGTGGCATTTGGGAGGCTGCCGGAGGCCATTACTGTGTATTTTGCTTGAAACGCTGTGTGCGATGGCGCAAGTGTACTTTAAGGAGCAGCACGCGTAGCTCGCTGTTCAAGAAGTGTGTTGAAAAGCCATATATGGTGCTGTGGCGAGTTGCCGCATACTGAACGGGCAGCTACCAGACGGGACTTGACTGCGTTGCTTTCATGAGGTGCGTCCAGACCTAGTAAGGTTTTGCAGCATGGCGCAGAGCGAGTACGGCGACATCTACAAGGTGACACTGGCGTACGAGGGCGAGGCGGTGACCGAGCTAAAGATCAAGTACTTCGACACCATTCCGCCGTGTACTTCCATTGCCGTGCTGAAAACTGGCTTCCTGTTCGCGGCCAGCGAGTACGGCAACCACGCGCTCTACCAATTCGTGGTACGAATTAGGAAGGATATCATGACATGTATGTAGGGCTGTATGGTTAGCACGTGCCTATCCGCCATGGCAAGCAGTTTGGGCGGTTGTCCTGGGAGTTAGTTGGGGTTGCTCACGAGTTTGACAGGAAGTTGGGCGAACGCAGCTCAAATTATGTTTCAGTTGAGGCTCGAAGGTGGTCGCACTGCTACGGCCATTTGCTCTCTACAAGTGATCAAGAGAGCAGCCTATGCCAGTGTCTGCCGCTTGCACCGGGCTCGCGTAAACTTCTGGCCCTTTTAACAACGAAATGTCCTATCCTCGTGATAGCACCCGTGCCCCACGTGGCATGGCGCTGTCATCCATTGCATGACGGTGTTTGTGCCCTCTGTCTAGCCGTGGAGCTCCGCCGCAGACACTGTCGGATTCTTCCGCGGTCGTTTGCATTTATTCACTATTTCTCCCTATCCTTTTGGCCCTAATGCGACCTCCTCGAGCGACCGACGACTGTGTCCCGCATTCTTTTGCCATTGGCTGCTTGCGCTAACTTAACAACTTGCAGGGCACGGGTGAGGACGATGAGGATGTGGAGAGCAGCAGCGCCGCGTTGGTGCAGACGGAGGAGGGTTTCCAGCCTGTTTTCTTTGAGCCACGGCCGCTGAAGAACTTGCTGCTCATTGATGAGATGGCCTCGCTAATGCCCATCACGGATATGAAGGTAGGCACGGGCGACGGCAATTGGGGGGAGACGACTGCAGCCGCGGAGACGGGATGTGTTGCGCGCACTGGGGGATGTTGAGCAGGAACGACTGGTTGATTTCGGCCACTTGCTCGCACGGAGGGCCGAGAAGCGGTGTATGTTGTCCTGTCTTTGCCTAACTGCAGCGAACGGCGCCCATACACGAGAACTTTGTACCCCTATCGTGGTTGCCGCTTGTGTGTCCAAAACCTTACCAGCTGAGACTCCATCATAATGCCATGGTACCACGGTCCTGTCTGCCCGTCCAAGTTTCACCAGGGCCTCGGACCCCAAAGCCACGTAGGGTTTAGGGCTATCCTGTAACTTGCTTACGTCTGATTCCGTCAAGGTGTCGCGCCGCTCGCCTTACCGTTGTGCAGGTGGCCAACCTGCTGAATGAGGAAATCCCGCAGATCTATGCGCTGTGTGGCCATGGTCCGCGTGCCTCTTTGTCCGTGTTGCGCCCTGGGCTCGCGGTGACGGAACTGGCGGTCAGTCCGCTGCCGGGCGCGCCTACCGCGGTGTGGACAGTTCGCCGCAACGCAACCGACGAATTCGACGCGTTCATTGTTGTGTCGTTCGCAAATGCTACGCTGGTACGTGGTGGGGCGGGCTTGCATAAGTGAAGGAAGCCGTTGAGTTTTGACCGCGCTGCTGTTCCTGCCTCTGCAGGTGTTTAGCATTGGCGAGGAGGTTAAGGAGACCAACGAGAGCGGGTTCTTAGGCACCGTTCCGACCTTACATACGCAGCTGCTGGCGGATAACTCGATGCTGCAGGCAAGTCGCGATGAGTCTGGCGATGGCGGTGGGGCATGGATTGGCTGCAGAAAAGTAAGAATGTTGGAGGCTTCCCGCTTCGGAGTAGCCACGGGCTGAAAGGTGAAGGATGGAGTGCAGCTTAAATCTCTCGGTCGTTGATAAGGGCCCACAGGATTGTGGCAGGTGATTTTTTTGTTGCTTCCCCAGAATGGTTGTCGCGGCCATGAGCCATAATACAGCTTAGCTGGCGTGGTGTAATGTCACGTGGTTTGATGTCCCAGAGATGCCGCTTGAAGCCTTTTTTGACCTATCTGAGCCGCAGGTCTATCCGGGTGGTCTGCGTCACATCAAGCCTGACCGGCGCATTAACGAGTGGAAGGTACCCGGGCGGCGCAACATCAAGGCCGCGGCGTCAAACGAGAAGCAGGTGCGGCGTGCTTGCCCTGGTGGACTTACACAATGGAAGTTGTGTCCGCCGTGCGGTTCCAACATATTTCATATGCGGCTCCAGTGTGCAGCATTGTGAGTCACGCAAATGTGGCAGAGCTAGGAGAGAACCTCTCCGGCTGAACCTCTTGTTGATTGCTCGCACGGCAAGGCGTCGCCGACTTGGTCCGTTAGGGTTCACCACCTCGCCGTCAACGCAGTCGCTACTCTTTCACCCAAAGCGCCAACCCTTCAATAGTGGGTACCTCAGGCCTAAGTGCTCCTCGCAAGCCCGCGGCCTGGTGCGCACAGTCAACGTGGTGAGCCGCTCGCACACGTATCCTTATGCACGCGTTACTAAGAGCAGAATACGTCCTCGTCAAGGTGCTTACTCATGTCACATCGCACACATGTATCCCTTGCTCCGCTTGCAGGTGGCAATTGCGCTTCAGGGCGGTGAGGTGACCGTGTTCGAGCTGGAGGTTGGCACGGGCCTATTGGTGGAGGCGGAGAAGCGCGACCTGGGCGAGGACGTCTCCTGCTTGGAGATCCCACCGGTGCCGGAAGGCCTGGTGCGCTCCTCCTTCCTTGCCGTGGGTACCTATGACCAAACCGTTCGGGTGCTATCGCTGGACCCGGGGCAGGGCCTCAAGAACTTGTCCATGCAGGTAAGGAGGCGGGAGTTGGGGGCGGGACAGGGCGGGGTTTACCAGGGTGTCATTACCTTCAAGCGCTGGGGAGGACCGCCAGCCCGCCATTTCCGTACCACCTGGCGTCGGCTTTCCCCTGGCCGTTGGGGACGCCGTCAGGAAAACCATCTGTCCAATCCGAACAGCGTGTTGTTCCAAAACGTTTACGCTGTCTTCTAACACTATCACTGCTCTAAGCATCTGGATTTCAAGGTAAGTATTAGACACCTGTCGCTGTAGGGGCGAACGAGTTAAATTGCAGGCGGTTAGGTCTGAGGCCGTTTCCGGAACTGTATTAAAGGGTTTTGAGGAGGGCTATCGACCAGGCCTTGGCTGGGGCGCTAGGTCCGCTCTCCTGCTTTGCAGGATTGGAGGGGATTCGCTAACGTATAGGATTTATAGATCCTGCTGGTGGTGGTCTAGGTTCTGTAGCAAAATGGTATAAATCGGCAACTGTGGGCACGAATCATCAGCAATTATCCCTTAGCTACTAACCCGCCTGCATTAGGCTCGCGCTTGTCCTTTTCACTTGTTTCATGTACGCACCAGGAATGTAGGCGCCCACGGATGCAGCAGCTGCCATCGGACGCACGACCTAAATCCAGCTTCCGCGTTATGCTACAATCTTGTGAACTTTTCCCTCCCTGTTAACCCCAGGCTCTCAACTCGGTGCCTGAAAGTATTCTGATGCTGTACAACACGGGCCCCGGTACCGAGCGCGCCACCGAGGGCGGTCTGTTCCTGCACGTGGGTCTGCAGAACGGAATTCTCATCCGCTCCGAGGTCGACCGCATAAGCGGCCAGCTCACAGACAGCCGTACCCGTTTCTTGGGCACCAAGCCGCCCAAGCTGTTTGCCGCGGCGGTCCGCGGCAACCGCTGCATGCTCGCGCTTTCCAGCCGGCCCTGGCTAGGGTACAATGACCAGGGAAGGTTTAACCTGTCACCGCTATCGTACGAGGCGCTCGACTACGCATCAGGTGGGTTTGTGGACGATTGCGAAGCAGAGACGCTGGTGGGCTTTCCACAGTCAAAACGCCTGAGTTTGGGTTTGCGCTCGGAAATGCCGTGGCCACTAAACATGGTTAATGTGCGATACTGCGACCGGTGCGTTGCAATGCTGCAGGCTTCGCATCGGATCAGTGTCCGGAGGGTTTCGTGGCGGTAGTGAAGAGTACGCTGCGTATTCTGGCGGTGGAGAACGTGGGCGACGCCTTTAACACACAGGTGGGCCGGGGAGCGCGCTGGAACGGGCGTTGTGCACGCCATCGGGGGCCAGGCACAAACGGCAGCAATTCAAGGGATGCCAAGGGGCTAAAGCTGGTTTGCGGATAACGAGGGGCTCCCCACCTGTCGTTCCATACCTTCTTTTCACACGAGGTGTATGTATGTACCGAGTAGAGAAAAGAGAACTCGGGTTGGCGGCGCACCTTTTCCACAGCTGGACAAGGCCGCAGGAAAAAGCAAGGAACGCCTAAAGGAGAAGGAAACAGCATTATTTGAGGCGAAGGACATCATCCTCTTATGGCCGTATATAATCGCTATTGCTGTTAAGTTTTTTCAAGGGTAGGCTTCGTTGCAGTGCATCTGCGCATCGCTCGCCGCTGCCAACCAGTGTCACCCTCCATTCTCACCTGTGTGTGAAGCTTGGTATGTGACGCAAGTCCCCCGTCGCCCGCCGCTGCGGCTTCAGAGATTCTTCTACCTCACCCTGAGCCACCCTAATCTATTTCCGCTTTGCGACTCCGGGCGCATTGCTCTGCTCCCACAGGCTTGCCGACTGCGTTATACTCCCCGCCGGCTGCTGATCCACCCGGAGACCAAGCTGCTGATGATTGCGGAGTCGGACAACGCTGCCATCCCGCTGGCAGAGAGGGAGGACTTGCAGGCCAAGCTGGCGGCACTGGCGGAAGAGGAGGGGGCGCCCGTGCAGGTGTGATAGGCGGACGGCGGTGCAGCACGGCGCCTGCTACATGGGGACAGAGGGAGGGCACCGAAATTTTCACGCTGCCGATGGCTGTACCTTGAAATTGATGGATGTGGTCATTGCTTAAAGCTTGGAGTTCGATTGATTGCAAGTATAATGGAAGCTGATGTTATACAGTATCGCACAAGCCCACAGCCTTGTCCGTCGATCCCTTTTCCTTTTTCACCCATCCACAGGGTGTGGAGTTCAACGACGAGCTAGCCGCCCTGGAAGAGCAGTTTGGTGCCCCCAAGGGCCAGCCAGGCCAGTGGGCGGGCTGCCTGCGCCTGGTGGACCCCGCCACTCTGTCCACGGTTTTTGTGACGGAGGTTGACAACAACGAAGCGATCGTGTCCATGGCGCTGGTGGATTTGGTATTGCCCGCAGGGCCAGGTTTTGGCGGCACGGAAAAGCTGCTGGTGGTGGGGTGCGCCAAGGGCCTTAGGTACATGCCCACGGACTGCGAGGGTGAGCAGGCTGTAAAAGAGGGGAGGAGCTCAGGCAGGAGGGAAGAGCATCCGTATGTTGGCACGAGCAAATGGCGAGGAATAGAGGCATGGGGTCGTGTTTGATTTATCCTGCTGAGGACAGGGTAAGAGAGCAGTTGGAAGGAGGCGGCTAAAGGCTCTACGGTGGGACTGATTACGCGTCGTCTTAAAGCTGCCTGAAGTGTCAAAACATCCTTTTTCATCCTTTACGCTGAGACTCAAGTACCACCCATGTTAAATCCGCTGCACCACTGTATGTTGCTTTACGTCATTATTGTGCTTGTCATTCGTGTTGCTTCCTGTGCAGCTGCTTACATCCGGGTCTACCGACTGGCTGACGGCGGCAAGCGGCTGGAGCTGGTGCACAAAACTATCGTGGACGGTGGCGTGCCAGGAGCCTTGTGCGGCTTCAAAGGGAGACTCCTGGCGGGCGTGGGGCCAACGCTGCGGCTGTATGACATGGGCAAGAAGAAGTTGCTGCGAAAATGCGAGTACAACAGGTAAGCAGGACACGAAGGTAAAGGCGGGGTAGTGAGTTTTGGGGGCCCCGGGTGCACGCGAGGACGGTGCCGCCTACGCGACGAAAAACCTCGATGATGCAGCGGACCCTGTCCGTTAGAAATAACCTGTGTGGCGGGTAAGGGTTAATTGGGGCAATAAGCACTACAGTTTTACAGATGTATGATATTTAGGCATGTCAAACAATTATTGGTATACCTCTACGCGCTGTAGCGCAACAGGCTTTGGGCTCACCTCTGCGGCATGACAAAGTGATTATATGCCACGGTTCAGCAACGCTGGGTGAGCAGCACGAACTACTAGTACGGGTGCCTGCCAGTTAGTGCCCGTCGTCCGTGTTCTGGGCATTGGCCTTCCCGCTTCCACTACTACCACGCTTCCAGACCTGCCAGACCTGCTGCACAGGGGGGACACACACGGTAGGCCATGTGAGGCATGACCGGCAACGGCGTCTCCAGTCTGCGGCAAACCCCATTCCGCATCCCGACGTTTGCCTGATTTCCAACATTGCGGCCGCTACTGCTGGCCCCTGCAGGCTCCCACATCAGATAATGAACATCACGGTGCAAGGTCCGCGCATCTACGTGGGCGATGCTCAGGAGTCGGTGCACATGATGCGCTACAAGAAAGCCGATAATGCATTTTACATTTTTGCGGACGACATTGCGCCGCGATACCTGACGACCATTCTGCCATTGGATTACGACACACTTGCGGCGGGGGACAAGTTTGGGAACTTCGTGGTGCTGCGGTTGCCGAGGGAGGCATCGCAACAGGTGAGGCCGGCACTGCGAGCGGGTCGGGGATTGGACGGGTAACACGGCGTTTGCATTCGAATTGGGGTAGACGCCACTGGGAGTTGGCGTACAACGTCGCGAGTATTATGTTCCGCCCCCAGTCGCTTAGGACATTGTGGTCTGCGTTCACGCCTTTCCACGTCATCGTGACACTGCCGCACATGGGGTCAGCGGCCCAAATGAGTTATCCTCGACTACTTCACCAAATGCAGGTTGAGGACGACCCCACGGGCGGCAAGATGGCGGCCGCCAGCGGGCGGCTCAACGGCGCACCCCACAAGTTGGAGGAGGTGGTCAAGTTCCATGTGGGGGATACCATCACGTCGCTGCAGCGTGCGGAGATGCAGGCGGGTGGGCAGGAGGTGCTGCTGTATAGCACTGTGATGGGCGCCATCGGGGTTCTCTACCCCTTCACCAACCGTGAGGATGTTGACTTCTTCGGCCACCTGGAGATGCATCTGCGTCAGGAGCACCCACCATTGTGCGGAAGGGACCACCTGTCCTTCCGCTCCGCGTACTTCCCTGTGCGGAGCTGCGTGGACGGGGACCTTTGTGGCCAGTACGCATCGGTGAGGATGTTGGGCCTGCGCGGGAAGACTGATTGGGTTTCTGATAGCAGCAATTGAAAAGGCTGAGCACTACACGAAGCCGTGGATCTCGTCCGCTCGTTGTTGAAGGCTAGTCCTGCTGATTGATGTCAAATCTAAACAGCCTCTTAAATGTTTATTTGTTGGAAGCAGTAATATGCCCGCTGCACACGCTTCCGTATTCTTGTGCCCCGGCAGATTCCTGCCAAGAAACAGCAGATGATTGCGGAGGCCATGGACCGAACTCCGGGAGAGATGCTCAAGAAGCTCGAGGACATCCGCAACAAGATCTTGTAGATGAGCGATTTGTATGATAGGCTATGGGGTGTCTGTAAACGCGCTTCAGTAATTTTGCCGTTGATCCTGTAAGTTACGTGGCGATCTGCAGTCGTCTGTGGTGGGAACGGTATGTTTTTTGGGACTGGGGGTGGGCAACTCTTGTGCACAGCCTTTTCTGGGGACACTTTCCTGACGGGACTTTATCCATGCACGTGATGTAGCTGTTTGTACCTTACTGTACCGAGCGAGATAGTGTTTTCATAACAGATGTGGTACTGACCAAAGGGACCAACTGGACTGATGAATACTATGTTGCTGGTAAGAGCCTTAACCTGTTGTAGGTGGTGTCGTTCGATGCATATGGCGGGCAAATGAGGGGGACTGTGGACAGAGCACCGACGATGCGAAAACCCTAAGTGCTTGGAAAGGGCGCCTCTGGCGTGGTACAGCGGCTGAGTGACGGAAAGCAGGGTCCATGGTGCATGCCACTTGACAGGCACGTAAAGGAGAGGCATGGTACGGTAACTGCGATGTGACTGTTTGTGTCGTTGCATCTGAGCAGATGTGGCGTACCGAGGGCAGTGCCACGCAGGCGGTCAGGCTGGCAGGCCAACTTTGTGACTGAGTTTACAGGGCCGGAGGTGCAATTGCGCGTTGTGTTTTCGCTGCACAGTGGTTTCCGGCTTTGGTGTGACCCTCAGGTCTGTCGCTTGACCATTGCGGTCCGTGACAGGTATGGCGTGAGGATGGCATGTATCCATAACGCTAATTAGCTGCATCTTACTGTTACTGCTGTTATGGTTGTTATCCCTGTAATACTACTTGCCAGTACAGCGGGTTAATTTCCCAAGTCAAGGGGCGGGGGCCCCCATAACCTACAGCACCGTACACATCTTGTAGTTATTCAGATCGCTGCGGAAACGCCAATTCAACTCCTTTTCGAAGTGCGATGAAAAAAAGTAACTAATGCATTTTGCCGTCTACAAAATTTCATTAATCTTCTTTGTAGACACAACGGCCTTTCTCGCTTATTGCATGCACTTTTTTTCTTTATAACGCCTTAACGGGGTTACTTTGGAATGGGGTTACCTTTACGTCACGCCCGTCACTGGCATCAGTATGGTCCTCTTTCCTGTTCTCTGCCGTGGCTAGCTGGCTATGTCCATGCCCCACCAACTGCAGCCTACCCCTGGCAAGCAGGGGGTTCCCCGCCTTTGGGCCTCTGGTGACCGTGCCGCTTTAGCTGCCCATCAACACGACAACATCACCTCCGACCTGAGACCAGTGGCCCCACACACAATGCTCTCCGGCAACACTTTCAGACCGAGGCGCCCGTCCTTAGGACGCAATCAAAAGCGGTTACCATAACTTGGTGCCTGAGAGGGGAATGGAACTTTCCCTGCTAACCGCCCGCTCTTCGACGGGTGCTACGATCAGCTGTCCTACATGTTGAACCTGTTGCGGCAGTAACAGGGCCCCCGCCCGTGCCGTACGATCAAAAGTCATAAATGCTCCATAAGGCTCCAAGCAGAAACGTGAAAATCATGGGGGCATTCTCCGGACGAGACCACCACCAACCTCCCGCGCCCAGATCATGCGCGGTCCGCGCAGGCAGGCAGAGAATTAATTCGAATGAAGGCAGGCGGCGCCGTGATAACTTGCTAAACTCACTAACGGAAAGCCACTACTTATGTCCCCAGGGAGCAGCGGTTTTGCCGCTGTTGTGGTACCAATAGCCAAGTCGAGAATGTGTTATTGGATTGGCCAAACTGTAATGATATTCGTGCGGAAGAGGGATTCGATCGTCAACAGAGCATCGCCATGAAATGGGAGCCGGTACGTCTGGCGAGGATGTTGGAACGTATGTGGACTCACCACAACTCAGTTATCCCCTTTGGGCGCTAGTTTGTGCTGATACTGTTTCCTTTTCTCCGTGGCAGGTATTGCCCTTGGGCCTTCGGAACGTAAAGGTGGTTGGGTATCACCCCCCAACCATTTAACACACACTTTTATGTCACTGCGTCTGCGTAATTGACCCAATCCCTTCATGTAATGGTGTTTCGCTAAACGGACGCAGTACGGAAGTAATTACAGTGCACGGCGTTCAGAAGCTCCCTCGGGCAAGCACGTGCAATCTATTGAAGGAAATTTGCGGGTGTGCTGACGGTGCAAGGGTCCATGCTGCTGAATTTCCTTCTTTTCGGGCTGCAAATATTATAATTGCACCTAAACCTTGCACGGTAAGCTCACCCGCGCAAAGGCGATGTAGTATTTGTAGTCCTGTAGCTGTTACCTAGGCAGCCACCTATTCTAAACCTTTCACGACAGAAACGGCCCCCGATTAATTTGCACACAGAATCGCACTGCTAGAAGCTGCTGCCCTTGCAAACTAAAGGGCTCAATGCGCAGCTGCACACGAACACTCGTCCCTGCTCACTGATCTAGTTGTCGCTTCACGACACGGATAGGAACTACGAGATGTGCATGCACATCGTGATGAGCTATATACATGCGTCCACAAGGCCAATGCGTCAAACGGGATGCAATTCATTCCTTCGGTCCTCATCCAGTTCGTCATTGAAGTTCACGCCTGCTTTGTTAATGGACGTTCGCCGCCGCCGCCTCGGCCATGCGATCCCGGACTTCCTGGCTTTCAAGCGCGTCAACCGCTACCTTATCGAGATCGTCGAAGTATGGGTGGTTGAGC
This sequence comes from Volvox carteri f. nagariensis, assembly GCF_000143455.1. NCBI lineage: Eukaryota > Viridiplantae > Chlorophyta > Chlorophyceae > Chlamydomonadales > Volvocaceae > Volvox > Volvox carteri. Next base: position 2,431,566 of record NW_003307548.1, on the reverse strand, counting down.
GCCTCCTTGGCCTGTGCATGCATATCGAAAGCTGGTGACAATCAAGGCTAGTCGCGCATAACTTCGTGTACACGTTCGTAAGCACTCACCGAGATCCGTAGCGCAGGGTCGTAGGCAAACATGCGCTTCAGCAGATCGATGCCCGCCTCCTCAAGAGTGGGGAAGATGCGGCGCAGGTCTTGCGGCTGCCACTGCGGCCACTCGTGCCTACAAGAAATAACCCCAAACTGCTCAGTGGCTTCGCAGCGATATGGAGGCGAAATGAGGCACTGTGTCAGGAAAGCCTGACATACCAGTCGCGTAGCTTGGTAACGCCTGGCCAGGTATCCTCGTTCGGCGTGCCCAGGAGCTTGAAGATGTGTAGAAGCTGCTGATACTCACTGTCACCCGGGAACAATGGGGCCTGCGTGCAACAAGACCCCTCGGCGAAAGCACGACAGGAAGAGATTCCCTAAGAACGACTGGTTGCAATGGTGAGAGCAACCAGATGCTACGGCAGTTGCAAACCATAGCTGTGGCAGAGTGCCAAGGGCCCACCTTGCGCACGAGCTCAGCAAAAATGCAGCCTACAGACCACATATCGACGGGTGTTGCGTAATGGGTTGCGCCCAGGAGCACCTCTGGCGCGCGGTACCAGAGCGTGACGATCTGCAGTAACCATGGTATTGAACGACTGTAAGCGGCTTGGCGGCCGGAGCCCTACAGGATTGTCTAGTGCATACCTCGTGTGTATAGCTCTTTAGAGGGACGCTGAAGTGGCGGCCCAAGCCCAGGTCAGCGACTTTCAAGCACATCTTCTCATCGTCGACGAGCAGGTTCTGCGGCTTGAGATCACGGTGCAATACGCCGTGCATGTGACAGTACGCGACGCCCTTGATGAGCTGGTAAACCATACTCTGTGCAAACAGGTGTCACGGGATAGAGCTCCGCGTTAGAACCTGAATGAAACCTGATGTGTTTCCTGTACGAGGGCAGCGCGAGCTGGCCATACCTTAATGTGCATGGTGGGCAGGGGATGCGCGGGTCCTTTGCCGTTCCTGTCCATCCACTTCTTCATGTCGGTGTTGAGGTACTCGAAGACCTGTCGCCCAAGCACGGAGCGAGCGAGCGAGCGAGTTGCCACACCACCCTTATGTCATTCTTCGAGCTAGTAATTTCCTCACCAAGTACAGGCAGGGCTTGTTGTTTTCCTCGGTATGCTCGACGCATAGCAACCTGCACGCAGTGCTCTAGGTCAAGGCCTCCTGCAACCACAAAGGCCTTTGACTTTTTACTGCATAAAGCTCTTACTTGACGATATGGTTGCTGTCTGAGAGCATTTGCAGCAGAGAAATCTCGCGGAGGGTTGTTGACGGCACACCTTCTTCCTCCATCTGGAATGGAAAAGGTAAACGATGGCCTGGGCTTGCAAGTTATTGCAGATGCTGGACGGAATGCTGCACTCTAGATTATCGGAGGGCACTTAGCGCAGGCCCTGCGCACCTCTAATCGGCATTTTTTCAAGGCAACCAGCTTCCCAGTGTTGATGTCCCGCGCTTTATAAACCTTCCCATAGGTACCCTCGCCAATCTTCTCAATTTTCTCGTAAGCATCCATCCTTTTGAAAGCTCGGCAAGCTACCGCAGAGGGGGTGAGGCTTACGCTATTGCGTATTGATGTGAGTTTGTAAAGATGAGCCTACGGTGCATATGCGATATAGGAAGGCAAAGGCGGAAGTCCGATTATTTTGAAGGAGAATGCAAAGCGCCTTTGTACGGACAGCTTGGATTTGGATTTGGGGTCCTCATTGTGTATGAGCGTTGCATGGCGTGCATGATGTCTTCGTTCTATCCCTACTCTGCCATGCTTGAGCCGTGGGGTAGCGCGAACGGATTGGCAAAGATGCGCACGGAAATTGTCGGCTCTGCATGTTATCTTCCCTCTTTGTAATACAACAGATAAAATAATATATATAGAGCGTAAATGAAAAATCTTGTCATAGAACGCGACCACTGTGTCCAGCTCGGTTTAGGCGAGGATGGCGCACCTGTTGGCTTTTGCATCAATGCAACGGACTCAACCATATATGTGATTACCCAATTCGGCTTTGTGCACAGCTTTCGTGCTGGCGAAAACCCTACCGTGGGTATTGGCCGGGACGGCGGCGGGCACCCCTTCCTAGTACCTCATCCCATCACGTGTAGCATCCTCAGGGGCTCCATAGGAGTAGCCCATTATCGCATTGGTGGTGTGCAAAGTAGTCGACACCCTTCACGCGGGGAAAAAGTTCAACCCTTAGAACGCCGCCGAAGACAGCACCCCTGGGGGCATTCAAGCGGCAATGCCCTACCGCGGGGCCTTCCCTTCCTCATGAGCTCTTGGCAGCTTCTCTCCATAATACGTAGCGTTTCCCCGCAAATGCCAGCACCACTGCACCAAAGCGCTAACCAGCCTGAGGAAAATTGCCAACTACCCGCAACAAGAGCTCCTTCAGAGCGCTCCTTCAACCCCTCAATTTGATGTCTTAAATCAGGCTCTCTGGCGTTACCCCCTGGAATGGGAGCTGCTGTCCAAGGAGGATGTCGCGGACGTGCTCGATGGGCAAAGCACCGGTGGACTAGGGCCCAGGGCACACACGTGGCTGGCTTCCTTCACCTACGTCCTTGAACTGGACGCGCTCTGCATCGCCACACGTGGCGGTGCCATTGCGCTGCTGCACGTGGGGGATGGCTCCACGAGGTACCTAGAGCAGGTGCGTGGGTAGGGCGGCGACATGTTGCGGCTCGGTCGGGTTGTGGCTTTTAATGCTTCAGGCGTGCCACACCACCAGTCGGACCTGAGGACAGGGGAGAGGAAGTCCGGACACAGTAACAGGGGCAAAACACACTACTGGTTCCCAGGACCGGTCCGGCAGCCGGTGCAGGAGATGTACACGTCTGGGCCCTATTGCCAAGGGAAGGGGCCTACCGACACGAAAAGGTCGCATGGAAAAGCGGCACCGTCCTGTCATGTGGGTTGTCCAGGCGAGGTTGTTCTACAGCCGCGAGAAGTGGATTGCTGTGTCGTGCGTCCCTGTATAGTGTGCCCCTGCATTGTAATATCAGGGCCGAGACCAGTTGTCGGTTGCTGGACGGGCATACGCCAGTTGGCCTCTCTCTGCCACCGCATCAAGTAAAAACACCGACCTGCATTATGGAGGGGAAACGGGTGCGCCAAAGTTGGCCTCCACTGGTCCCTTACCAGGTCGGCGACATCGACGGCGGTGTGGCATGTCTGGAGTGGAGCCCTGATGGGGAGCTGCTCGCCATCCTCAGTGGTACGGGCAACCTGCTGGTCATGAACCAGGTGCGACACCCCCAGTCTCCACAACCCGCATGTGCCCGTATGTGCAATACGATCAGGGGGCACTCCGGCGCTGGGGCCGGGGCTGAGCCGTCGAGACAGAGAGACAGCACCGCTCGAGCCAACGCTGTGCGACCGCTCCGATGCCGTGTGACCGCCAATACTGTGTGACCGTTCCCACCACTACCCGCGTCTGGGGCACCCTGTGCTGGGCAGGCTTGGGAGCTGCTGTCCGAGGGACCAGCGCTGGGGCCGTCCGCAGCGGAGGCAACCGCAGCCGCGTACGGCGAGAACAGCAGCCTCTTCCAGGACGCCCTGCTCAGCTGGCGCGGCGACGGCAAGTTCTTTGCGGTCGTGTGCCGCGACCCGACGGTGGCAGTGGTGCCAGGATCGGTGGCCTTGCCGCCGTACCGAATACGGATCTGGGATCGCGGTACACTGGAGCTGCATGCGGCTGGCGAGCCTGCAGATGGCATTATACCCCTACCTGCTTGGCAGCCCAACGGCCGGCACCTGTACGTCCCCGCGCTGGCGACAGGGGCCATGCCCTCGGGGACAAGTGGCGCCAGTGACGGAGGTGCAGTGCCATCGATTCTGCTGTACGAGCGCAACGGCTTGCGTCACGGCGGCTTCAACCTGCCAAGCAAGGGTAAGACCGCGCAGACTGCCTCGCTTCACGCGGGGGCTCCAGCTCCCATGCAGCCATGGTCCCGTGGGCGGTTACTACTGCAGTTACCACCGGGCTCACGACTTTGTCAAGGACTGCCAAGAAGGGGCTGGAGTGCTAATGGTGTTGCTAACGGGCAAGATAGCTCAGGGATAGCACTGGGCCGCAAGATAGCACCTCCGATTCCGCCTGGATGCCATTGCCGCCGTCTGCCCGCTCGGTGATGCGCACTGGCAACCGGTTGAGGCGCCGCAGGGTGCTGTATTGTAGAGGGTATTGTAAAGTCTTCACGGTTGTTAGGCAGGGCTGCATGGCCAGGCACATCGTCAGGGACCCAGTCCGTAGAAGCCTTGGAAGCCGCACAGGGGCACACAACCGCCGCAGCAGCTTGGAGCGCCACCCTTTACCTTTACCGTGTTCGCTACCTCAGCAGTGACGTGTCGTGCAGTCACAGATGGCCTGGGCCTCCCCTCCCCTCCGCTTCCCGCGGACCCATTAATGATCCTCACGTGCTCGCAATTTTAGTCATGCATCGCGCACATTTACAATCTCTTACCTTGATGTGCATGAACTCCTTCATACCTGGTGGACACCGCCCTCTCTTTCAAATACATACATACATACATATATACATACATACATACATATATACATACATACATATATACATACATACATAGACACATGCACATATACACACTTGTTGCTGCTACCGCCACTACAACCACGCGCCGTCACCACTTTCCACAGCTCCTGTGCGGCGCCTGGCTTGGAGCTGCGACTCGGAGCTGCTGGCGGTTGTCACGGCACCGGACCCTGAGGGACCCAACGAGTGGTCGGTGCAGGTAATGCAGAGCTGTGTGTGTCACCATATGGGTGGAACGGCGGGTCGGGTGGGGGCCGGGCCGGGAATGGGGCGCTGCCTGGGCCACTGCCGTGGCCGCCATCGGCTGGCTGTGTGGTCCTGCCCTAGGACCCCCACTTCCCAGCACCTACGGCCACTCACCCCGTCCCGTCCCGTCCCTCCTGGAGCCAATCAGGCAATGCTCGGACGCGCTGTGGGATACCACTGTGCGAGCTGCTGAACCCGCACCAGCATCATCAGCAACAATAGCAGCGCACTGCAATAATTCCGCATCTTGTTGGATGTTTGTGACAGTGGGCCTTACGGACCACCTTCATGGTCGGCCTGTTGGTTCTGCCAATGAACCAATCGCGTTCCTCTGCCGCACCTCCGTAGGCCCGGCTGATGGCGCTCGAACTGAGTCTAGTTCCGAAATGCGTCTTCTCGCTCCACGGCATCCAACCCGGGGAGTAAGCCCCCGCGCAAGATATCTCATTGACTTACCCGCCTGCCGCCCACCTCCCCCCTTCCACATCGCTGTCGCTGTCTGGCGCACCGCAGTTGTGGCACCGCAGCAACTGGCACTGGTACCTGAAGCACGAGCGGAGGTACGTCCACAGCGTGGGGGGTGGCGCCGCGGCGGACCTGGGCCCTCAGCTCCGCTGGGACGAGCAACACGGCGGTGTGCTGCATGTGCTGACACCCGGCGGCGTGTACGAGACCGTGGGCGTGGCGTGGGACACGTGCGTTTCGGAGCGGGGCACGGCAGTGGTAGTGGACGGGCGGGGCCTGCTGCTGACGCCGCTGCGGCACGGCCTGGTGCCTCCGCCCATGTGCGCGGCAAGGGTGGACCTTCCGGAGGTATGAGGGGGGGATACTGCTGCAAACCGGGGAATTGGAGACGGGTGGGACGGGGGTTAGGTGGGAACGGGGTTAGGGATGCATAGGGGCACGGGCGGTAAGTGGCACGAAGGGGGGCGAACGTGGGGCTTGCTGCTCAGGTGGGTTCAGACCCACCCAGAGCTACATATCGGGTGTCAGGTCAGTGGCTTTTGCCTCGCGGTGTCGTTGAGGAACCGGTTTCGGGATGCAGGGGCCACAGCGTGTATCGTGTTATCGTGCAGGTGGGCACCGGAACCATTGGGCGCTGTTGCTGCGAGGCTGTAAGGGCGCAGTCCAGTCCCGCTTTGGTGTCTTTGCTTCGCGCTGTGTACGCAAACGGACCCTGTGGAGAGATGCCTCCGGCTCCATCTTCTCCAGATGCACACGTACACCAACTCGTACCTCTCGTGACTGTCCAACCACCAACACAGTATAAACTATTTCTTATGATATCCCCCTGATGGTAGCTTTCCCCCTGCGCCGGCGCGTCCTGTTGGTTTTACAACCTCCTTGCGAGCCAGGCGGCTGTGGATGTGGCCATTGCGGCGCTGCCTGCTCCCCGGGCCCCGTCAGCCTCCACCGCGTCCTCCTCGTCCTGTTGGGAGGATCACGACGAGGTGGTGGCCGCCCTGACATCCAGTGGCCGCCTGCTGCTGGCCAGGAGCGTGGAGGAGGACCTGTGGCAGGAGACGCTCGAGGTGGGCCGGGCTGGACCGGGCGGGGGTGGGGAGATCGGCGGCGGGGTGCCGGGTGCGGCAGCCGGCGGTCGTGCATAGTAGCGAGGTGCACGAGGGAGCGCAAAGATAGGCACACGCAAGCTCACACACACACACACACACACACGCATGCAAGCACACACACACGGTGCATCCATTTCATCCCAGTGTGGTGTAAGTGCCCAGCGCTCCTGCCCGTTACGTGCTTCGTGCATTGGTCGCTAACGTCCGCCATGGCCGCAAGGCTCTGTCGTCCCCGTTTCCCTCCACCACACACACACACACACACACACATGCACGTGCACGTGCACACACCTGGGCCCCCCCACCACTGTGGATTCACTGCAGGATCAGGAGGCGTTGCTGGCTGAGGGGTATAAGGGAAGCCCAGGAGTGGGAGGGGGAGGGAGAAGCGGTGGCGCCCCCGCAGCACTGCTGCCTGCGGCGCCAGTCCTCGACGTACCTCTCGCCGGTGGCCGCCGTGCACGTGCCGTTTGCTGGATGTACGGTAGCTCGTCCCTGCTCGTCCTGGCATCGCCGTACCCGGAGCCCGGTCTGGAGGACGGCGCGGGTGACGTGCTGGTGCAGGTAGACGTGGAGTGGGTGTCGTCCGGCCCAGCTGACCCAACTGACCCGCGGGTCAGTCCGGAGGTCCGGTTGACGGAGCACGTGCCCGTATACGCCGGCGCCCGGGTGCTGCGCTTGGCGCCACACACAGCCGGCGGCGTAGCGGTGCAGCTGGCGCGGGGCGCAGTGGCGCGATTCACGAGGGGTGCCGCCGCGCTCGTGTCCTGCGGGCCGGCAGCGGCGTTCAAGATGCCCTGCCCCATCGTGCGCTCCACACCTGCACTCCTGAGGAGCGCAGGATCCAGCGCCGAGGTAAGCATCCTAGGGGCGCACGGCGATGGGCAGTCAGCTGCCGCCGCGTGGAGAGTGCCTCTGACCCCGCGGGCCTGCCCTGGCAGTTGGCACTCTTGTGACACCATCGGCAGCTGCCGCTGCCGCGGCCGCTTTTCGCCTCTGTACCTCTCTCAAGAGGTCCCCTCCTGCCCGTGGCGACCAGTAGCGCCAGGGAAGCGCAGGTCAAGGGGCTACAGCACATGTCACCTCTCCGGCACATCAGTACCGTTGCTTCGGTCGCTGGGGCGGCTCCGGTCCAGTCGATATCCTCCTTCAATGGGGGCGTCGGAAGTATCCGCCTATGTAGCCCACGACACTCGACAGCCTTGTACATTCGACAGCGTTGCTCCCTTTCGCGCAAAGGCAACATCCCCAAGCGGTCTGGACCCATCGCATTGATCTGCGTTTGTCCTTCAAGTCTCCCCCGCGCAAACCCTTTTATCATTCCCGTCGATTTAATCAACCAACCAATCCATCTCTCTTCACGTTGGCGTGTGCACAAACGACTGCATTTGCAGCTGAACGCGCGCTGACTGCCCCTGGCCCCTCCCGACTCCCGCCTTTTCACCCCCAAGTCCTGTTCAGCACCTGGCCCCGCAGCGCGCTCAGCCACCTGGCCTATCCCCTCCCCTTCCCTCTTCTTCCCCCTCAGGAGCAGCTGCTACCCCCGCTGGTGGGTCTCAGCCGCACCGGGATGCTGTGCTGGGGCAGCGCCGTCATCGCAACGGCAGACGTCACATCCGTCGCTGTAAGGGCTCGTGGGCCCGGCGGCCCCGCGCTGCTGTACACGACGCGCAAGAACCTGATGTACACTGTGCTGATGAGTCAGCTGGCGTCGTACACGCACCGGGAACTCACCGCCGACCCCCACGGCTTCCGCTCCCATAGGTAAATTCGTGTCTATCTGTCTGTCTGTCTGCCTGTCTGTCTGTCTGTCTGTCTGTCTGCTGGCAGCACCAGGGTCAAGCCTCTGGCAGTCCGCAGCTCTCATGCGGCAACGTGCGGGTGGTGGTAGTAGTGGTGGTGGTGGTGGTGGTGGTAGTGGTGGTGGTGGTAGTGGGTGCGCATCCATCATCCGTTTATCGGTTATCGCACCACCTGAACGGAGTATCAACGGTTCGCCCGTCCTAACCTGGTCCGACCCGTCTGCTGGGCCCCACCCCGCGCACGGTACCACAGGCGCGAGGGTGAGATGCGGGCGGCCATGCACGCGGCCATGTTCCCGGATGCCGCCACCGCCGCCTCCAGGGATGTGGCTGTGAGAGCTGTGGAGGCGGGCGCCATGCTGGTCGCCTGCCCCTCCACCACTACGGATCCAGAACCAGGGTCAGGATCCGGGCCGGCGGCCTCCACACGGCCTGCAGACGTGGTGCCCTTGCCGGTTGTGGTGCTGCAGATGCCGCGGGGCAACCTGGAGGGGGTGTCCCCCAGGGCCCTGGTGCTGGCGGCCCTGGTTGGGGCTCTGAGGCGGAGGGACTTCGCGGAGGCGTGGAGGCTGGCCAGCGTGCAGCGAGTGGACCTCAACCTGCTGGTGCGGGTGCGGGATGGGGGATGTGGAGGGAATCATGTGCAAATAGATGCGAGGGTGGGGACTAGTGAGGGGGCTGGGGCTAGAATGCCGGCGTGAAAGTGAAAGGCGAAGGGGAGGTAAGAGGAGTGGGTTCCTCTTCACATCATGACTGCCCCGATGTGAACGGGGCTGGGGGCCGGCTAGGCGTCGTTGAACATCCTTTCCATTCGCCCTAATTGCAGCCAAGCTATTTGTGCTTAAATCTTGGACCTGTAGACACGGCCTCTGACTTATGCAGCGGACGCCATCGCTTTTCTCACTCTCCCGGCCCCACTGGCTCTGGCCCCAACCCCCTCCTGGCCCCGCTCCTCCTCCTTCCCCTTCATACCCGGGGGCCTCTCGCAGGTGGACTACGGGTGGCCCTCCTTCCTGACCGCTGCCGGGGCCTTTGTGGCCGCAGTGGCTCGCCCCGCGGACCTGTGCGACCTGCTGTTTGCGCTGCGGGCCGGCAGTGCGCTGGCGGAGGGGGGCGCGTATGCGGGGGCGCTGGCATGGCTGGGGGAGGAAGTCTCCAAGAACCCCGCAGGGGCGGCGCAAGAGCGGCAACAACAACAACATCGGCAGCAGCCGCAGCGACGCGGTGCCGTGGCCAAGGGCGGTGAGGAGCCCAGTGCCAGCGGCCGCGCTGAGGAGGGCAGCGGTGGCAAGGTTACGGCTGTGTGTAGGGCTGTTCGCGACGCGGTGCTGGGACTGCCGGATGCGCACAAGTACCTCGAGGTGGTGGTTACGTCGTATGCCAGGTGGGTTGGGTAGTGTGGGGCGGGTGGGGCGGGTGTGGAGAGGAGTCCGTGAGGGCAAGGGCGGTGGGGCGGGTGGGCGGCGCAGTGAAGCGGGCTGTCTTTGGGCGGCCTCAGCAGGCAGGTGGTGGCTCTGGGTTCCTTATGGGTTCCTAACAGCTTCCGAGGCTGAGGAGGAAGGTTGTCGCGCTTCACGTTGTCCGGGCTCTGTCTCGGGACTTACTGGTTGGGCGTGGGACAGCGCGCCACTTGGGCCCCCCCCCCTCGCAAACTGATCGGCTGACTGAGGAACCTGATTGCATCCTTGCTTTACGGATGTTGTTCATGTGACCGGCGCTTGGCCAGGTGTTGAGATTGGGAGTGGATGAGCCCCTACCTGCCAAATACGGTTTCCCGTCGCGCTAGTCCCCTCTCCATTGACTCGAGTTCGCGTGCTTTAACTCTACTCTGCATTCCCCTTGGCGGAAACGTCAATGTATCTCTTCACCCCTTCACCCCCCCAGGAGCGACCCGCCCCAGTTAGAGGACGCCATGCGTTGCATCCGGGACGCTAAGGAGCGGGAGTTACGACCGCCCGCGCCAGGGACTATCGTGTCAAATGGACATAACGTGACAGCGCCACCGCAGCCGCCGGGACACAGCGGGCCCGCAGATAAGGCCCTGAAGCACCTGCTGTTGTATGTTGATGCTGATGAGCTGTACAACACTGCGCTTCGGATGTACGACATGCCGCTGGCTTACATGGTCGTCGTAAATGCCCAGGTAGGTCGCCACTGCGGCGTGTTCCCCTCCCTGGAGGCCACTTGGCCTATCTGCTTGCTTTGGAAGGGATGCCGGGAAAGGATCGGGGGCGTGTGTGCCTTTGGGAATGATGAATGGGCGCAAGTGCTGCCTTGCGGCGCCTCGCGAGGTTGGGAGCTCCTGCACCTGCACCTGCACCTTGGGGCAGTGACGTTGCCGAACTGGATGGGGCTGTGTGATGACGTCCTTCCTCGCACTCCTTGCACCCTCCGACGGAACCATCACCGCACCGCACCGCACTCCGGGCGATTCCTACCGCAGCAGCGGCCTTCTAGCAACGTCCTTTTCCCTCCTGCTACGAGGAGCACCCCAACACCGCCCACTTCCTAGGATTTGGACTCCAGCGGCAGTTGGCGACTTGGGACGTCCGCAGTTTATGCTTCCTTGATCCTCCCCTCACCTTTCTCAACCTTCCTTCCCCGCCTGCCCTCATATCTCACCTCCTTTCGCTCACGTCCACACCCTCATTTTCCCTCCCTCCTGCCTCCCCCGGGTTTGCTGCCCTCAGAAAGACCCGGGCGAGTACCTGTCAGAGCTGCAGCGCTTCGGTGCGCTCAGCCCCCCGGCCCTGCAGCGCCACGCGGTGGACATGTCGCTGCGGCGGTACCCCTCCGCGCTGCGGCACCTGGTGGAGGCGGGGCCGCAGCACTTCGAACAGGTGAGGTCGTGGTTGAGGGGGGAGGGGCGGGGAGGGGAAACGAGCAGTGAGATGCGCTATGGCTAGGTGGGAGGAACGTGCAGGACAGGAGCGCAAAAGTCCAGCAGGAAGCGCCCCGGTATACCGGGAAAGATGAGGCCTGGCGAAGCAAGGCTGTGTCTATGCTCTCTTCCCGCTAACTGGCATGCATGGACTAGCCCGCGTATGCAGCCTACCTCGCGTGTAGGTTCCGCATTGCTCACAACCACCTTCATTTCTTCGCCGCAGGCGCTTCAACTCGCCCGCGAGCGGGGCTTGCTGCGCCAACTGCTTCAGCTGTATGAAAACGACACTGACCACAGGCCTGCCGTACTTGAGGCGTACGGCGAGCATCTTGAGGCATTGAAGCGTTACGAAGACGCGGCGGTGTCGTACCTGTCGGCAGGGAGGCTTGACAAGGCGCTCCGGGCATACCGCACAGCCGGTCGTTGGCGCATGGTGTTCGTGGTAGCGGGCCAGCTGGAGTACGACGAGGCTGCCGTGCAGTCTTTGGCGGCAGAGGTGGCGGAGGAACTTGTGGCTGGTGGTCAGGGTGCTGATGCCGCGGCCGTATTGCTGTCGTACCTGGGTGATGTGGACAACGCCGTGCGGACGTACACTCAGGCGAGGTGAGACCGCATGCGGTGGTATGGACAAGGGGGCCACTAGGGTGGCTGCTGACAATGCTGCTATGAGGGGGTTTAACAAGCACCACAGGACTCCAGAGAGCTCATGGGTTGGAAACTTGCGGCAGTCCAGTCATGAGGTTCTACTGACCGCCAGGACCGGCTTTATGCCTTCTGTTTTGTGAGGCGGCGGGCGCTGGAGAAAGGAAATACGGCACCTCCGAGTCGGCAAGCCACGTCTGCAGAAGCTACCGCACCGGTTGCAGAACCTTTCAGACACTTTTAATAGTGCCATCGTCTCGTCTGGCCGTCCCTTAGTGCCGCAAGTAATGCCTGACTGCTCGTCCCCACGCTGGTCTCGTCTATTCCTCTGCGGCTTCGTCTCCTAGGGAGTGGAGGGAGGCGATGCGGGTGTCGTACGCTCATGGCCGGTCGGACCTTGTGGAGACGGTGGTGATGCCGGCGGCGGCGGAGGGGGCGGCGGCGCTGCTCACAGACGCGCGTGAGTCGACGGAGCGCATCCGCAAGTACGCCCAGCGCCTGGCGGATGTTCGGGCGAGGCGGCTGGCGCTCACTGCGGCTGTCACGGCGGCAGGTGGGCTCAGTGGGTCACAGGGGCTGTGCCGCACACACACAGTCACCGTGGAGAAAGGCGACGGCGCTGTTCCTATCCTCCTTCGCTCCTGTGCTCGTGGCGGCGTGTCCGCCGGGAACGGGTGGGGCAAATGCACTTGCTTGCGAATGAGTGTTGGTTCACGGTAAGAGTTGCACCGTGCTTTGTGATGTGTGCGCGCCCGGGCGGTGCGTGGCGACCGCCCGCTGGTGGCAGCATTGGTTCAAGATTTGGAGGTGGGTAAACCGGAGGATTCCCCCTAACGGGTTTACACGGCTCCCAGCTGCCCCCTCAGGGCGCATGATAGTGGGAAAAGAACAGGGGTGGCCACCGGTTGGTGAAGGAGTTCTATCAGCGGACGATACCCGCCACAGCGAGAGGATGAGAGCTGAAGACGTGCTGCATCTGCATTCACCAGGTTGCAAAGCCGAACGGTGCACTCATTAAGGGGCCTGTTGCCGCTTGGTGCACACCGCCCTGACATACCTGTTACCGTGTACCTGTGGTACATTCATAACATCACAAGGTGATTCATGCGGCTTGCTGTCCTCTGGAGTATGAGGGACTTGTTAATTCCATCTGCCCTGCTGCAAACAAGGTAAGATTGTTTCCATGCATGTTTTTCCTCGACGGCAGACGAGGATGGTGCGGCGCACGGACTGCCGGATGATCTACAGTCCGATGTGGTCTCGCTGGTATCGGGACTGTCCATCTACACGGACGCGACGGGCAGACCCGGACTCACCACCTCCGGAACGAGTTCCGCCTCGTCCCGTGCGCCCTCCACTGTGGGAGGGCGTCAGGCACATAAACAGGAGAAGAAATTGAAAAAGTAAGCCGGTAATGTTGCTGGGAGCCTTCCCATATATGTGGTGTCCGGCAACGGTGGGTTTTTCGGTGTACACTCGCCCGCCGTAGTAAGTACGAAAGCATACGTCCAAATCTATGTACATGATGTCTTGCACGGCGACTGCCTGGCGGCACGAAGGCGAGTTCCACGGTTAGTGACGCTTCCAGTCTGCCCTCGCCAATTGCCTTATATGACCAACAGGTACCCGCAGCATTTTGCTGATTTCGTTACCTCATGCCCGGGTGCGCACCTGCTGCTGCTGTTGCTGCTGCTGCCGCACGCCTAGGCCGCCATCCAATGCAGGCACCGCCTTGCACCAGGCCGCTGTGACCGTATTTTGAGTGTGTTGTATCACGAAAAGTACCTATCGGTGGATGTCAGATTCCGTGATATGCCCGCATGGGATACACCATCCTTGTCCTTTTGCCTAGATTGCTCACTGCTGGCCTATGTCCGTGGCGGTGCATCTCGCTGCAGGGCCGGCAACCGCATCCGTCAGGGCTCCCCTATGGAGGAGGCCAGCCTGGTGTCACACGTGCACGGCCTGGCGCCGCGTGCGGCAATTCTTGAGGAGGCGGGTCAGCTGGGCGAGCTGATGGTTCTACTTGGGCACCAGGAGGATGCGCGGACACTGCAACGTGCTGTGGCAGCCTGGCAGGCGGCCTATCAGGTCGGGCACCTCGGGATCAATCCACTTTTAGAGCACTTCGTGTCTTTCGGCGCTATTTTTTTAACGAGGCGTGCGTGTGTGGATACCGCGAATTCTCGGGTGACTCATGATTTTTTTATTTTGCATTGTGTTGTTCTGACAGGTTTTGTTGTACTGACGGCTTTGCATGACTACGTGCGTCAGCCATACATGAGAGTAGTCTAACTGGACCTGTGTCCTTTGCGGCTATTCCCCCCCGCTGCACAGGAAGCGCGGAAAAACATGGCAGCAAACCCGGTTCCCGTGGACGGGCCGCCGCATGCACGCGCAGAGATGGAGCGCCTGCTTCAGCCTGCCCCCGACACATCAAATTTGGCCTGGAAGTGGGAGGTGCTGCGAGATTTTGCTTAATTTTCCTCAACTCTTGCGACTCTGATCGTCTGACCTGACGGCAAGAAGGAGGCCTGTCAAGACAGTGGCTCCATATGTGCTATTAGTGCCTTGAGATTACCACCGGTTACTCTGCAGCAGTAACCGGTTTAGAAGCATGCATTACAATGTGGACATGAAACGCGGATTCATGCCTCACGTGCCAAGATAGCCTGACAAGAGCATTCAGAATCTGCTGCTTAAAGTTTTCATTGGTATTGTATGGCAGAAGTGTGTGCTCTCAAAGTAAGCTGTATGACATGTGGGTTCGAAGCTGCAACTGGTATTTTCAGGTACCCGTAAAAAAACTCTGTAACTACACGTCGGAATGTATTTATAAAAGCATGTAGCTGCTTGCAAAAAATGTCATAAATAAGAATTATTAAACCCCCGCTTAAAGAGGTTTATGGGAGGCATCCGTATCGGTCGGGTCGCGATGGCGTGCTCACATAGATTTTGGCGACAAGCCATAGCATATAGATTCTGATCCTGCTTTAGAAGTCGGCACGCCGGCTGCTAGTTGTGGTACTGGTACGTCACACCACATCCAGTCATCCGGTCCTCAAGGCTGCGGTAATACTTTTGCAGCGAATACCAGCGTCCAGCGATTACGACGGAGGTAATGGTCAGAGACGGTCAGAGGAGAGGGCGCAGGCACCGAGGGCTGCGTTGTGGCTGGGCTGAGGGCCGGGGTTAAGACAGTAACACCAAGGATGCATTTTATGAGCGTCTATAGTTACAAGTTACAAGTGCCGCACGAGTGCGCGGCACAAGTGTCCATCAAAGCCGGGAGGCCATGGAATATATTGATAGTTGGTTCCACCGTACAACCGACGGTGGTTTTTTGGTCCTGCTACCCAGACCCACCTCATCCAGTCTATATGGAGCTGCCAGAACCCAGGAGAGGCCATGAAATATTCTTCGTATCACCGGAAATGCGGTTTGTAGGCGAGGCCTTTTAGCAGTGGGATTGTACGGCGGTGGCATACGGACTCGTCTGGGTGCGCCTTTACTAGGAGTGACAAAGGTAGAAAGCCGAAGCGGCAACAGAGGCGCCTGTTAATAAAGACACGATATCTGGGGTTAGTGTATGGGCCGTAACGGCAGTTCTGTTCCTGCCGTCAGCAGTTGTATGACACAGCAAGAGCAGCTATGTTCGCGTTGAGTGCAAAATTAGATAAGCTAAAGTTGTTCGCCCCAGATGTGAGGATGAGGTGTTTCGATTCGCAGGTACGAGCAATACTGTTGTATGGTTGTCAAGCGTGGGGGCCGTTTATGCTAGCTGAGGTCTTGGACAGGCTCAGGAGGCGGAGTGATTCGAGTAACCTTGCAGAGGGGCCCTTCGAGGCATGCCTAAAGGACAGAGCAGTGCAGATTCAGATATCTTTCATGCGACAAATTGTAGGAGCTGCCAGATCAACACACCGCCTCCTGTTTGCTGAGCTGTCGCAGCTACCCCTCCAATACCACGTCTTCAAGCAGGTTGTGAGGTTTTGGAACAGTGTCCGTTTACAGCGTGGGTCTGTGGCACACCAAGTTTTGCGACAGGAGGTCGCAGAGTCCCTCTCCAACCCCGAAGGGGACGGATGGGGGACACTACTTCTCCGTTTTCTATATTTTCTGGGGCAAGACGTATGGAAAGAGGCCCCGCAAGGGCTACACGAGGTAGACGAACGAGTGGAGTGGCTGATGAACTTGCAGTACTTTTGGTTACGCCTTGCGTTGTGTTTCTGGAATAAGATAGTCAAGTCCCGTGGGTCGGTCTATCATGACGTGTTAGTAGATGATCTCCGTCTGGCTCTTCTGTCTGATCTCAAAGTGGATTGCTGGTCGTCTAAAGTGCTCATCATTTTGCGTTGGTTGGGCCATGAGTGGCCGGCGTGTGACTCCGTTTCTCAGAAGGTAGATGTATACTCGTCTCAGTTGATTCGAGTGGGTGAGGTTCTGGAGAGGTTATCTGCGTTCCTTTTAAGTGACTGGGATCAGTTCAGCCAAGGGGGTGATCCGCGTGTGTTCCAAGGTAAAGGGGTTTCGCTTTGCAGGTAGGCCAACGCCAGAAGGTGTGGTTTTGGAGTCCAAGGACCGATTAATGAGTGGTTGGAAGCATACGCGTTTAGATGTCCAGCCGGACATGTACCCGTCAGACGGCAAGCAACCAGGAATTCACATGGCGAAGTATAAGCATTGGATGGGTTTGGCGGCCGAACAACCGGGCAGGAAGGAGGTGCTCCCGCATATCACAATGTTTATCCCGCGTTCAGCGAATCGCAAGCTTATGCAGTTTAGGCTTTGTTGTTGGGCATTGGAGGCTAACAGAGCGCGTAAGGGACGGCGTTATATACCTAGGGAGGAGCGAGCACTCGAGGCACTGAGAGCCATATCGAGGATGAGAGGCACATTTTGCTGGACTGTCCGGTGTACGACAAAATCAGATCTGATATGGGTTTCCCACGCTTCGAGCATATGAAGGACGCTATGAAGTGGGAACCTGAACGCCTGGCAAGGATGCTGGAACGTATATGGTCCCACCGCAACTCTATCGTTCCCTTTGGTCGCTAGTATCCTTCATCACTTGTTTCCTTGGAAGTGCGAGGTAGGATGGTGCTTATAGGCGATCTGGCAGCCCTTGAACCCTCGGCTCGTATTAGGGTGGTTTGCAGGTACGGGGAACGCACCCACGAACATGTAACAACAACAACAATAAAGACAGCTCCAGTAAAAGGAAATCCCACGCCTATGTTTTCTTGCTCGCCAGGAAATCTGACGTGACCGGCATTCCCTCTTTCGCTTTCTTTGTGCGTGATCTCGGGCCGGGTGGTACGTGGGCGTGTGACGAGTAGTCCAACGAGGTGCAAGCGTGTGGCAAATGAGGTAGCTAGAGCCAGCGCGATGTAGTATAGACTCGCAGGTTGGCATCGTACGGTTTAAACCAGAAAGAACCTGAGCTTCACCCGGCTTTTTGCTGCTTCTCTGGGAACTGTGCTTGGATGAGCTGTTGGTAATTTGTGTCTTTTTATGGATACAGAAGACTACGAAACCGTAGTTGCGAACGTTTGAAGCATTGTGAAGTATTGTTTCAGCCATGTATCGGACCGACCGATATTTAAGTGGATATTTACATCCGAGTCCCGCGACCGCAGAACTATGTCGAGATTGGCAAAATAGCCAAGTAGATCCATTTGCCGTTCCGGCAGACAGACGAACAGAACTCCTAACTATTTGATCTTCTCTAACACTTCACGTGTACAGCAGCAGCCGTCGCCACCCCATGACTTCAATCCAACAAGCTCCATGGTGTGAAGAGCAGATGGTGCTCTGAAAAACCATGCTAAGCTCAGTCCCCCCCTCCAGCGCCCAACGAGATCATCTGTTTACAGGACGTAAGCCAGCACGCTGTCCAGAGCGGACTTAGCAGCCTCCAGCTTCTTCAGGGCAGAAGTCTCGTCCTTCTCACGAAGAGCAAAGTCCAGGTCCTCAACCTGGGGGGAAAAAGGCAACCAGGAAAGGTCTTCAAGCTCGCCTCAAGGGAAGATATTACAAACAGGGACAATGCAATCTCAAACCATACCCCCGGCCCCAACATAGTTGCCGTCCGACGCCGAAAGGTCATAGCCAACTGCCACAGCACGGCTACAGATAGCCCTCCTAATGCCTGAAATCCTACCTTCTGAATGAACTCCTTCTTCAGCTCCAGAGCCTTCTTCTTCTCGGCCTTGACACCCTTGGCACTGGCCAGGGTGTTCAGGTCGAAACGCAGAGTGCCCACCTGGCGGCGCAGCTGCTCGCGGGCCTCAGTCCTACAATCATGAATACGTGCTGTTAATAGCCATCGCGCAGAACAGTGACAACGACATGGCCTCATGCAACGTCTCACGTACGACATCCCCGATTTCTTCTTACCAGTAGTTCTTCTTGATGAAGCCCTCCAGGTCAGCGTCAATGCGAGTCTCAGACTCCTTCACACGCTTGATGGTCGCATCAATGCTGCCGCGAGCCTGGTCCAGACCGTCGCGGGCCGACTGAGGCAGATCCAGATCACTGCACACAGGCAAAGGGAGCGTTTATAATTCATTATACGTCGTCGAGCCCGTAAAAAGCGGTTCAAAGGGTGCTCCAAGCAAGTGTCTCACCGGGCCTCATAGATAAGGTCGAAGCCAGTTTCCCTGACCTTGCGGTCGTCGAACAGATCCACAGGGGTGGCAGCGGCCTGAGCCTTGTTCGCCGAGGTCAGAGCCACGACAGTGCTCGCCAGCAGACCGCCCAGCACCTGGGAATTTTCCAGCGCACACAGGTGAACGCCTGAACTGCAGCTATCAATTCCTAGAAGAACGTCTTACCGCACGGCGGGACTCGACCGAAGCGCGCACAACGACGACACCCCTGTAAAATGACAAGGATATCGTTCAGCAAGAGCTCAGTTCTATTCGCTTGTGCGCTCTTGGACCTAGAGAGAATATGTTACTAAGGGTCCTCATAAAGTAGAGCGAGGAGAAGTGCTAAGCAGACACCGTCGGCGCTGTCATTTCGCAATCCCACCTGCGAGAGGCCACAGCCGGGCGCGAAGCAACCTTCTGGGCGAGGGCCATTTTTAGCAGAAGTTTGCAGTGATAGAACGGAACGCTTGGCAAGACTGTGACGATGCAGAAGCTGACCGCGCATGAAGTAGTAACATCTGCGTCGTACAGCATCTGTCCGTGCAGATGGGCCCTGTGCCAGCGCCCTTTTGGCTCATCACAACTATCTTTGACTATAAACAACAGGTTTTCTTATCTGCTGAGTCTCTTGAATTTACTAGAGTTTAGTCGTAACGATAGATGCTTTGTGTGCGTTACGATCAAGCATTTCCAATATGCCATGGGGATCCTGCTGTCTTGCCCTTGCCGTTTTGCGTTCCGGCATGAGTAAACGCTGCACAGCTTGGACAGCGAATACAACCTGCTGCGCAAGCACAGGTCCGTGCAGAACTTGAATGAGGTAGCCGTGGGGTTTTCTGCTTGTTTAGCTTTGGGTGTTAGGATAGCTTTTCCGTAATCAGCGAGATAGCTTTCATGATAATGTAGTTGGAGTTGGTGCCGCAAGCCATTTCTTATTCACTTCACATTTGCGAAGCTGCGATAGCACAACGCTGGTTGCCTAGCCTTGTCTACAGCGTATAAACCCTTCTTTTTCTGTATAATCCGTCACCATACCCCTAGGCTGTTTCTGGTCCGATAACGCGTTAAGATGTCTGGGGAAACGCGGGGTGGTTGCAGAATATGGAGGCCCATACCTGGATGATGGTAGATAATTGCATAATCAAGGCAATTCGCTGCCTTGCCATCCCCACACTTATTAAGCGTTCACGGCAAGGAATCCTGGGGGCCCCGTGGCTGAAGCCGCAATATCCTGGTGCGCGGTGTTCGTTGACACATGTTGATGGCACGGTTACACACATGCCGCGGAATTAAATTTAGCGTTGTATATTGTAGGCGTTAAGGCATGCCTGATATATTCCAGAGTCCCAGGCATAAGTACAGATACTATGTCACATCCCGAAACATATCACATCTGCTCCCCTCTCTGAAAAGCTGGCCAACACCTAGTGCCAGTCGAGCTGGCGCCGCTGCATTCCCTTCTCGGAATTCTTAATAAACTGCACGCCTACTTAATGAAAGCCAAATGATGTCCACGACCTTGCGCTACCGTACACAGCCTCGGCCCGCGGGCCGGTCACGAACAATATGGACCGTCCGTCGGCTCGGTATGGTGAACAAAAATTGCAAATGGAAAGGGCGTTTCACATAAATCATACATGCAATACCACCAGGACAGCGAAGGTCTAATACACTTCCCCCAATCGTCGGTTATGTAGTGAGGCGCATCTTCCCAACTCCTGGAGCACGCAGGACTTGCTTGCTCGTCATCTACCATTCTGACCGCATCCTTGACAGAACCCGGCAGCATCCACACCGAAAAGATGCTACAAGCCCATACCTTTGCATGGCACGATGCAGGGTCCCATCAGCTAGATTGCTACAAATTCTGAGGCACCGCTGCTGCATGCCATCGCAACCTGCGTCTGTCCGGTCCCGCAGCCAAGTTTTATATATATATATATCATATCATATCAGCTGCTACTGCGGCCTGCCCCAGGCCACGACGCCCAAGACCGGAGCATGTCCCTGCCGGGACTGCTCGAGCTCACCCATACAGCTGCCAGCACAGCGACCACGATAGCCAATGTGACAATGGTATTGCCGAAGGGCTGGTGATGGTGATGGCCCGGTTGAGGCTGTTGCCGCTGCACCGCGGGTGCCTCGGTTGCTGGACTCGGGGCTTCGCCCTGTGCCTGCGTTTGTGATTGTTCTGCGTCCTGATCCGACTTTGGGCGCTCCGGCCCTGTTCCGGATGCTGGGTCCAGCGGGACAACGGGTGCAGCCGGTTGAGACGCGGCTGCCGTACGATGCGACAATTCCTCCACCCAGCTTGGAAACAGCTTTCGAAAAGTTGGGTTTTTCACGTTAAACTGCAAGGACTCCCGGGCCATCCGCTCCTTGTCCTGCTTTGAGGTTGTGATGCTGCCGGTTGTGGCCTGGGTATCGTACATGAAGCTGAGCAGTCCAGTCAGAATGGTGCCCACGGACCACATCGGATTCCAGCTCTGCAGGTTCAAGCAGGAACAGCGTGCGGTCAAGCCTATGAAAAAGAAGCATGCGGACTGGGAACGAGAGGCTAGCTGTCCAAGCCCAGGGAGCATCCTCCCGTTCAAGATGCCCCCAATTTCAGCATTCACGTCCGGTTAGGACGGCAGAAAGATCCCTGATCATGCGGACCGGATGGAACCTGGACAAAGAGATAAAGACAGCCCGTCAGAGGAAGTGCTAACATCCAGAGGAGCTCTAAAGCACTGGCGGCCGATGTCCAGCTGTTGGTTATCAGTCCGGTCAGTTTGCAAGGTAGTACAAAAAGACGCATCGAACAAAATGCCCCACCTCAGGATGGTAGTCCGTCATGCTAAGGCACAACTTGGTGTTCGTCGCGAAGCGGCCGTTAGGCGTGAAAAGGGAAATGGAAGGCGGCTTGAAGGGGTACTCGGGTGGGAAAACAAGCTTCCCATGGTACACTCCACCCTCGTATTCTGTGCCCTGACCATGCAAGCCACCCAAACGGGTGATTTTAGAGTCAATGCTCATAGAATGCATTCACTTGCTTATGCGTGGACAGTGAAATCATGGCGACGCGCTGTATCCGATGCCGATTGCCTATTGATCTCTGCACAGTTGTGCAGTGCGTATGCCCGCTTTGCAATACGGAAAGGTAGCATATGCGCCTGCACCATTCGGGCCATACACCCCAAGTCACGAGCACACCGCCGAAAATCGACGTGAAGTACGGACACTCGAGACACAGACTGTGGTGCCGTCGGTTAGCTCACCAATCCCACGCCTCACCTACCATGGCAACGGAATTGAGCAACCTCACCTTGGCGCCCTC
Source organism: Volvox carteri f. nagariensis (assembly GCF_000143455.1). NCBI lineage: Eukaryota > Viridiplantae > Chlorophyta > Chlorophyceae > Chlamydomonadales > Volvocaceae > Volvox > Volvox carteri. The sequence goes on along the minus strand of NW_003307548.1, from coordinate 2,409,812 downwards.
AAGCACAAAGTGCCATTCAAGCAGGTTTGAAGGTGACGGGTGAGCTGTGATGTTGGGCACGGGGTCCTGCGGGACAACCGCGGGTCGCCATACCGTGACATGATCTCAGCCCCACACGAATCAGACGTGATGCATGGCCAGGCATGGATACGCGTCACAGTCTTAAGGCGGAAAACAATCGGACACGACCTTCAGATTTGTCTGGAATCAAAACTCCAGTGAGCTTACCTTAAGCAAGCTTTTGTACTCTTTTTGCAAACGCGTCATGCACTGCTTGTGGACGCCTGCCATCGAAACTGCAGAGACCTCGGGGAGGAAGGCACCCCTAAGCTCACAGCACCCCTTGGGTGGAAAGGAGAATAGTCAAGCTAAACTGTCGTTGTATTAGTAGACGAGCTCTAGTTGTGAAAGAAGGCAAAATCACAAGGTTTCTCTTGCTTAGGCTTAGGGCTACTTTAGGACCTTTTGCAGGGTTCACTTCACGTTGCAGATCACCGTCCACTAACTGAACGCCTCAGACTTGTGAAGTATTATTAGATGCGCTCGTTGCCTACGTGCTCTGAGGGCTGCTGTACATTAGCCCGTACCTGTGTTTATGCATAAGGAAACCTCCCTCACATTTCTCCATGTTCAAGCCGACTTTTTCCTGCGAAAACATTAAGCAAAGCCATTTGTTAAGCTGAAGCCCCTTATTCGCAAGATGGCTCCTGGTTACCCTGCGTTTGCGTGCGCACAGAATACTGAATTGAGCAAAAGCACTGATAGGAGGAAGCACTTAAATCTTCTTCTACATGACTATAGCGAGGTAATGGAAAGATAGGCGACATCACTCTTCGGGTTGCGTTCTCAAACTAGCTGCTTTCTATTTCTGTCCTTGCCAGGAAAACAGGCGCATCTATGGAGGCACAATGCCTACAGCAGGAAGCATGCTAAAGCCGATTCGAGACCTTACCGAGGTAAGTTTTTTCGTTAAGACGGGCAAAAGAAGAGATGCAGATGCACGTATGAACCTTCGAAAGGCCGCCCGATTCTTTTGCAGGACTCGCGGCCAAGATATAAAGCACTTGAGGTAAATGCATAGGTAAATGAGCCAGGTCTGTCTCTTCTGCGTGCTGAAAGCAGCCATTTCGTACCGTGTGGGCGCTTGGGCTAGAATTATTTTCCTATATTTTCAGCCCGCTTTGACATCATTTCTATCTGTACTTGAGATTTTTAGATTTGATTCCAACTGCCACACTTCTTTTGCGTAGCTGCGGTTACCCCGAGAGCGTCCCTTGCCTTGACATTCATTATTCCCTGGTCCGTCGACCCATCGCGCAGGGAGAAGCTGCGGTTTCCCGGCAATTAGCCTCCCAGGTCAATAACAAGCGCACTCCGACCGGTCAGTTCTTTACCACAATAAACCCAACCCTGTACGAAAAGCAACCTCCGCCGGCCACATACGAGGGGCAGAACATCACGGACACAGCAGTCGCAACCATGCGCGGGAGCGGCCGATTTACCGGCACCGGGGGTACCGACGCTCGGGTACCGGCTGACCTAGGGCAAACACAGGGCAGCATCGGGGCCGACATTGGCAGCGGCGGCACTACCACCTTGCCACCCATCGGTGGCTCCGATGGAAAGCGGGCAAACTGGTTGCTTCCGTGGCAAACCGGAGACCGGCAATTAGGTGCGTTGGGCCCGGACTTGCATATCTCGTTTGCAATTAGACGCAGCACGGTGGTTTGGTGGGCTACGGCCAAGGGACCTCTACGGAGACTAACCGTGAGTGCTCATCACGGGCACGCACCTGGTTAAGTGTGTGCTTTAATGACCTGAGCCGTGTGTGTGTTCATGTCCGCGGTTTGCAATCGCGCAGCTCGGCAGATACAGACGTTTCGCCCTATCACGGTTAATGACATGCATTGCAAGGAGCTGGCTCAGAGTGTCCTTGGTCCGCGCTCTTGTTCCGCTGCCACCGCAGGGAAAGTCATGGCGGACGCGATTCGCCATAAGCGCACGCCGATCGGCGCCTTTGCCAACAGGGACCTCGCCAAGCCCAACAAGTAGCGGAGGGCGCATCCGGAAGGAGCCTCCAGTAGTGGCCATACCTTCGTGCGGGGCCATCCAACAGTGGAGGCATGGCGTGTATGATTAGAAGTCGCCGGCCGGCGCAATACAGGAACGGGGTTTTGTTCTTCACAAGCGCAAAAAGTGAACTTTTACGGCGGTGATATGATCTGGGTTGCACTAAATTATTCCGCCTGGGTTGTCCAACTGAGGGCTCACCATGGCTGCTATCCTTAACGGGGCGTGCACTGGTGCAATCATCGGATGGATTACTCGGCGTTCAATCGTTGGAAGCCCTATTGAAGCGGAATGTCTGTGGAGGTGGTGTGCAAAGGCCTGCTTATGACACGCTTTAATGGCGACCTAGACGCTGCTTGTGTGCGTTGGCTATCACAATTTTCGTGTTGGTTCTAGGTAGCGTGGTGCTAAGCATTCTAGTACAGCTGTACCTTGAGTCATGCAGGTTGTTATCATAGCGTACATATGTTGATAATGCATATTTGGAATTGCAGTATGGCGACCTATACGCATTTGGTTGCCATCGAGATGGCAGGTGCACACAGAATTGATTCATGCTGGGGGAGCACGCTGCGCCAGTGCATGCCTGTTAGCTACAATCCATAATATTTTTTGTTTATTCTGGCGCCGGCGCCCGCGGGTGATGTGGAGCGAAAACAGTACGACTGTCCCGGTGGAAAATGTGGGAGTGTCTGGTGTTGTCGCAGGGGTTTGATTGGTTGGCCGTGGGTGGGGGCCCACCTCAACGATTGTGCTGAGGATGGCTGCGGGCTGATCAGAGAATGCTGACACGGAGCGCGTGAGAGTCAGGCAACCGTTCCCCACCAGACTATCGCGTCATATGACTCTAGCATCAACTCTGGATGTGCATATGCACTTATGGACTGCTGTCCCATGCACACCAGCATGCATCTACTAAGTTGAGGCGCCGTTGATTCGCTAGATTTGGTTGGATGCTGGTGGTGAGTTGCTGAACCCAACGAATACATTCTGAAGTCGGATGGGGTGAATGGATTAGGGTGCCTCTCTAGCAGGGGAGAGCAGGGAACTGCCTCGGGAAAGGGGGCCGCTGGTGAAGCTTAACCACCCTGTAACGACATACATCTACAGCCAGTGCCAGCCGTTGCGCCCAGGGTATTTTGCTAAAGAGGGATGAAGAGCCATGAAGTACCTCTTCCGTCATCCGATACGTCTGAAGCTGTTAATGTGCCTCACCATCCTGTATTTTGAGGGCCTTGCATCGTTGCCCGTTTGCATGTCAATTGTCGTACATGCAATAACAGTGCGATAGGAGACGGGAAAGGTTGTTTCAGCGTCAGGGACAACAGGCCCGCTAGTGGTATGGGCGGTCGTATGAATAAATGCTCCATGCGAGTTCCATGCAGAAAATTTGTACACCGTAAACGCAGTCCAGGCCTGCCGTCGTACGGTTTTTAGGTTGGCTAATTTTCTGCGGCAGATGTTCAGACCCACCCATTAACAGTTGTTAATGTGCAGGGTTAGCACAATAGTAAACTCTTAACGCCTAAGTACACCCGCGCAACCAGTTGACCACATTGACCCTAAGTTTGCATAATCCACGGAAGCGCCTTGAATGGGTGTGAAGAAATTCCGACGAGGACTACACTCTAAGTTTACGTATGGGTTGGCGGCAGCAACGCCACCCCCCAATCGATGTAATGTCTAACCCGCATATCTGCGCGTTCCATGACAGGCGATCGCATGTCCGCGATCAGCAGCTAAGTTGCTCACCATTGCCCTGTTCTAGGGTAATCATGTCCCTCCTCCCCGCAAAACGAGTTCCGATCACAATCCGCCTCCTACAAAGCCGTGTAGATAGGTACATGGTGTGTTGTCACGAAGGATTCGTGGACCTACCCCTAACCCCTTACCCCGTTGCCACTTGGCAACATTTTGTAAGAAATAAGAACATGCTGTTGCGGCCAGCACCACGTGCTGCCACATCACCCACCCAGAACACATCTTACAACCAGGAATGTACACCCCACCTCGCGTGCACACCAATTCGGGACAAGCCGCGCCCCGCCTTCAACGACGGGAGACCTCCCCTTTTGCAAAAAACATCCAGCAAATGCACCACATACATGGTAGGGTACTTGGGAAAAAACAAAAACGACAAGAAGGAATCAAGGTTATAGTTGACACGGTTGGGTCACTCTCATACATGTGCCGTACCGAAGGCGTGGACCGCGCATCGGACCTTGGAAAGCACGGAGAACGTCGCACCGGAATATGCTCTCAGAACTCGCGTTACCAACAGAAATTGGAACCAAACAACGGTCAGGTGCATTCCAACCCAAATAGAACTCGGCAACGCAACAACTTGCATACACAACAAATGCACATGTACGACAACCAAAACAAAGCCGCCAAAAAGAGGATAAACGTCATCATCACGTCCCGCCACCTAGTACCAAAGTCCACGTCCACTAGCTAGCATGTTCCAACTAAATGGCAATTTAAAAATTACTTCCAATCCAATTATTCGCGTTACAAACTACTGTTGTGCTGCTGTTGTTGGAGCTGCTGCTGTTGTTCACGATGCTGCTTCTGTTGCGCGTCTGCCGCCATCAACGCCGCGCCGATGATAAGGCTGCCACCCGCCCACGCGACGGGGCCGGTAGCCTCGCCGCCCAGAATCAAGTACGCGAAGAAGGCCGTACATAGAGGTGTCATAGAGTAAATCACCTAGAGCGGGCTCGAACCCAGGAGGGATATTGCGGGAGGTGAGGGTCTGAGGGAGGTGGCTTGGGAAGGAAACTGGGGTAGAGCGATGGACGAAAGGTAGGCAACACACAGACACAGACACAGACACATAATTTCCGGGTTTCCAACTCTCCAAGGTCTCCAAAACTATGTTTCGAATGGAGCCGGCGAAGCCACAGGTGAGAACTACCACAGCGCTAAGAATTTGAATCCCGATGGCGCTAAACACCGGCAGTTACGCAGTTACGCATACGGGCATCCTCAGTGGGTCCCAACCCCCGATATCACCAACAGGATGTCACAGGCCTGCCGCCCAGGCATTGAGACTACGACCCAGCGGCATCACCCACCCACATCCCCACAAAGACCTAGGCAGATGCCACCGTATGTATGCGTACACACACACACCCACCCGTTTGCTGTGCCCCCCTTCCAGTCCCACCGCCCGGCGCCATGAGGCGGTGTACATGCACAACGCTGCAAGACCCTCGTACCACACACTCACCCCCGCGCACCACTATTAGCCGCTACTGAACGGGCCCGCAGCAGGCGGCGAGCATATATATACATATATCTATGAATATACAGGTGCATATATATGTATTATACGGATGTACATACAGATCAGATCTCGCCTCGCCTCACCTGGGCCGTCGTGGCGGGCACAGTGGACAGCCCCGTGACTTGCAGGAAGGTCGCAAGCGCGCCGGGGCCCAGACCGCTGTACATCAGTACGGCAATGCTCATGGGAGTGCGGCTGGACAGATCGGGGAAAGAGAGCACCGCCCCGGGTGCGACGCCATTCTCTAAGGGGGGATGCGGGTGGAGGTGGAGGTGGAGGTGCAGACAACGAGCGGAGGTGTGAAACTGAGGGAAAGAGTGCCGCTGCACGAATATAGCACAAGACGTGAGAGACAGCCGAGAAAGGGGAGGGGAAGCGCCACCCAAATCTGCCACAGGCACACGGGCACACCGACACAGGGACACGTACATACATGCAGAGACACGTAACTAGGTAGCGCTTCCACAGCGCGGTCGTCCAGGGGTCCCAGGTTCAACCTCTAGAATTCCGGTAAGACCAGTCGAGAACCTGAAACTGCAATGGCTTGTGGCTAGGTGGTGGAGTTGAGGTCCGCAGTTGACATGCTGTTTTTTGTTTTTTTTGTTTTTTTTGTTTTTTTGTTTTTTTTTGTTTTTTTGTTTTTTTTGTTTTTTTGGGTTGTTGCTGGCTGTGATCGCCGTAACCTCAACGTCCTTGTACCGGGTGATTGGTTAACTAGGTGGACAACGTCATCCTAGGATGTCACGTAGCAGCCCGTGGTAGGCCGCGGTGTCCCCACCCTGACCGCGCCGGCCACCTTAACTCCCTACCCTCCAATACACCTGCCAGCCCGCTAGGGGGGCGACGTACCCGCCTCCCTCCCTCCCCCTCCCCCTCCCGCAGCAGCAGCAGCAGCAGCAGCACAGCTCCCTCCCCACTCACGAAGGTTGGTGGCCGCCATCCACATGACACTCATAGAGCTCAGTCCCACCTTCTTCATAGCCGCAAGACCCACCGTGTCCATGCGGGGGGCGTAGATCCCCATGCGCACTGCGGCTCAGGGTGGTCAGGGTGGGGGTGGGTGCGGCGATACGCGATGTAGAGCAGGAGGGTGCGGGCGAGGAAAGGGCGCAAGAGGGGCGCAAGACGAGTGAAAGCTGGGCATAGGTGCGGCATGGAATGTGCTATGGGGGAGATTTAGTCGCTGGAGGACCGAGCGGAGTGGCGTTGGACGGGGATAGGCAGCCAGGCAGGCGTCTCCCTGTTCCCGCCTCCTATGCGGGTGACATATGCATGGCTCGTCCCTCAAAACCGGGCCGCCGGTAGCAGCCGGGACCTGGCTGGCGCGACGCACACACACACACGCACACACACACACACACACCTGTACAAATGGAGTAAAACAGACAAGCCAGTAAAAGGTAGGCCTCGCCGCCTGTTATCGCCAGCGGCACAGCACTGACGGCCTCCGCTGCCTCCACTGACGACGCAGCGGCAGCGGCCCCGGCAGCGTCTGCCGCGCCAGCACCCACGGCTTGCAAGGCTGTGCTGGCGACGGCTCGGAGTGAGGTCCCAACGGCATCGGAAGTGTCGGGAAACAGGGAAGCCGCATCGGCAGCTGCGTCCACGACCGCGGCTGTGGCGGAGGCCGCGACATCGGCTGTAGCTGCTGATAACGTCCGCATTGTGTCGGAGGCCGCAGCGGCAGCAGCATCCACTGCTTCGAAGGAGCCCGCGATAGAGACACTCGGGGTATTGACCTCCGCTGCCTCAACGACGGCGGCGGCGGCGGCGACTAGGGGCGGGGGCCCAGCACCCCCGGCGATGCTCGCGGCATCTAGTGCATCTAGCGGTGATGAGACGGCCACCACCGCGTTGAGGTTAGATACCGAGGGGGTCATCGCAGCGTCAGATGCGGACGCGAGGGCCAGGGGGGCCAAGTCCTCGGCCAGCAGCAGCGACGCCCCGGGAGCAGCAACCCCGGCGTCCTGCAGCACCCCAACGGCGCCGGTGGGCAGGTGGTCGCCAGTGCCCTCGGGCCTAACGGAGAAGGACGCGCTTTCCGGCCGCAGCTCCCAATCACTAGGCGCTGACAGCAACGGCACGGTGCCGGCCGACACATCCACACCCGCTGACGGACTGGTTTCCGGAGTACCCGGGGGGCTGCTGGCGGGGTCTGGCGGCACGACCCTGGCATTTGCTGCTGTGGTGCTGGTGCTGGTACTGGTACTGGTGCTGGTGGCGGCTGCGGCTGCGGCCGCCGGGGTTGTGGCGGGGCCAGGAGCACCTGCAGATGATGCCGCCTTGGCCGAGGGGGGCCCCTGCGCATCGTGTGCCTGTCGCAGGTGGGTGAGGAGCACGGCAACAACAGACACATTTTGCCGTTGTGGCCATGTGGCCGTGTGGCTTTTCGCGACTTGGCGACGTGGTTTGCCTCACGCGTGCGGTCCAGGGGGGTCGAGCCGTGCGCAGGTGCACGGGGCCCCCATTTGCCTACAGGCGCTTGACGGCTGGGAGGTGCCGTCGCACTCCTGCCTAAAGTGGGGATTAACCCCTTTTTTTCCCCTAATCAGTTCTCCCCACAAAATGTTGTCACGGCTTCTTTTCTCCTCCTCTTGCCTTTCAAAGCAGGGCGCTACTGCGCGGATGGGAAGTCATCGCCGCAAGAAGATATGGACGCCCTGGGAGGTTCAAAAATTCACAAATGCAGCTTTCAACCTGGAACCCCGGCCCGGAACATGGCTGCACACCCCTCAGTCCTGTTTCCTGGATTACTGCGCCCCAAGGCGAGGGCAGCAGCACCACAAGCAAGCAAAGACCAGCACAGGAGGCCCAGCTGCTGTAACCAGCACCCAGCATCCAGCAAACAAGGGCTCGGACACAACTTTCGTCTGATCGTTCTCAGTACCTGCGATGTGTCGTACGCGACCAGGGTGCTGCCTACGAGCCCTACAGCAACCGCTAGCCACATCTGGCGCGGAATGTCGTACCCCGCCAGGTACGAGACGAGAGGCGTCAGCACCGCCGTGACTTCCGCTAGAAACCCCGCCCGCGTGGCGCTGGTGCTGTGCAGCCCCTCCACCTGCAGGACCAACACCACCACCCACCAACAGCACCAACACAGAGAGGGCCCGGAGGACGTCAGTACGGCATGTAGGGCAGGAGCCCGGAGCTAGGACGCTGAGAGCCAAGCGCCATTCACGTATTTTTTGCAGTACATTATCACACGCCCTTGACCTGTCTACCAGTACTCGTCACCATGCTCAACCCCGGGGCCGCAATGCGTGTCGGTGAGTGCTTCTGGACGTCCATGCCCTCGAACCCCCCGTCGTTACGTTGCCTGTCAGTACCTGCAAGGCCGTCCCCAGGAAGTTCAGGATGCCCAGCTCAAGGCCGCCCAGGATGACGTTGTCGAAGGTGCGTGTCATGAACGGCCCCAGTCGGGCGCTGTTGAGCGGCTGGGCAAACAGGGAGCGCTGTTGATGTGGCGGCGCCGCCTCGGGAGCCGCAGCAGGGCCAACCTCGTCGGCCGCTGCGGCCACGGCCACCCCGTCGGCGGCGCCGTCAGACATCCCCGCAAGAGCGGCGGCACCCTGGTGTGGCACAGCCTGGTGTGGAGCTGCCATGGGCCCCGCGGGGGCACCCTTAGGGGCATCATCAGTGCTGCCGCCACACACGACACCTCCTCGTCTTCGGAGCCAGGCGTCCCGGCCTGTCTTTACGAGGTAGCCAACCAGCGCTGGCAGGAGCAGCGCTCCGGCAGATAGTAAGGTGCGTACGGCAGTGAGGGAAGCCGGATCCAGGGGGTCGGCCTCGGCGTACAGGTAACGTATGCATGGGTTGTATGTGCCCCACAGGAGCGGCACCAAAGACAAAGAGAGGTACCCAGCGGTTCGGTCCGGAAGTGTAGATGTTGCATGCCGAGCTGTTGAGGATGCAGCTGGTGTGCTGGATGTCGAGGTGGCTGAGGCTGGGGCCCTGTCTAGGACACCCACCGGCGGAGTCGAACCGACGGGCGAGCTGCCATCTGGGAACGCCGAGGGTATCGAGCAGGTACGGCTCAAAGGGTATGGGTCCCCAAGCCAAGTAAACGCTGTGCGCTTGCTCTGGCGTTGGTAAAGGCGCGGCCATCTGTGCTGGTGCAACAGCGTAGGCATCATGTCTCCCTAGGGGGCAGTGTTACTTGAACAGCACACGCGAGCTTATTTCAGGGCAGGCAATCAGCAGGTATCAGGTAGTATGTGGTGGAGCTATCTTAAAATATGTGCCACTGCATGTGTGGTGGGGGTCACCCTGCTACATATTAGCCTTGTCCCTACAGGCGAATACATCAATGAGTGTTACAAACAAGTTGCATAATCGCTTGCTAAAACGGATAAGACGTCCAAGCAAGCCTTTGCGGTCGAATAGGGGCGACGGGTGACCAAACATTTTTTTGGTGTACGAACCATGTAATTTGTTGTTTCATGCATGGCGCCGAAAAATTCTTTGTTTGGAAGGTTGTTTCAATAACAAGATACTTGTTTACACACCTAGACTTGATTTGTCTCGTTGAACTGTCGTTATGCGGCAGTCTGTTGACAAGCGCACGGCCAGCTCGTCTGGCCGAAGGGCACCTCCTTTATTTCATCCACGGGGACGACAATACAATGTCACTCGCGTTGGCCGAAGAGTAGCGGCTCCTTGCGGATGGACGCCGCTCGAACAGGACCCTTGCACCAGCGGCCGGCGATGCGGTGTTGTTGTTCGCGTTGCAGAGGTGCGTATGGATTGTAGGAAAAGTATATGACTCGCGTGTAGGGGGCCGAGTTACGAGTTCGCGAGTTCGTGGCGACAGCCTTTGCACCTTACGCGCTTGGCCTTTTCCATACGTTTGCACAATTTTAGCATCACTTCATCTACATGAATATCTTTCGCCTCTGTTAGCATGCGGCGCGAAAGTCTAGAGCGATGGTATAGGGGCTGCGGTTGGGGCTGGGCCCGTATATTAGTCCTATTTACCTAGGGACATCCTATGCAAGCGTCACCCTTCACTAGGAACAATGCTGTCTGGGCACTGGCTTCTGGAACATGGCAGGTCGAGGCGGTGCAGGCGCCGGCAGTAACTACTGACCCGGCGGAGCAGCCCATCGCCCCAACGGTGGAGACCCTCAATGATGCAGAAGCAGAAAAGAGCAGGACGGGATCGTCCGGCATTTCTTCTGGTATCCGGCTCGAGAACGTGAGTTAGCCCGGGTTCGGATTAAGCCTGAGGTCTCTTATCACAGCCGGGGATGGCGTGCGGGGTTTTTGCATTGTGCCTGGATTCAGCCTGGGCCCACGGCGATGGGATCATCCACAACACCGCTGCCTCCCGTGTTCGGGGGATGTGCACTAGGCCGGCAATGAGGACGCGACGTGCAGCGAAGCGCTCGTCTCCCGCCTGATGCCCCAGGAAACACAAGCTCACGCCCGGGTACATCCACCGCAGCTGTGTTGTACGTGGCTACTTAGCACAAGAGGCACAGCCCCTCACTCAAACCCCTATGGGTCTCAGCATCCTGCAACATTCCATGCGTATGTCTGTACATGTGTCGTACACGCTCGGGGTCACGTGCGCCCTCAATCCTGCGGACCTGCCTGATTACTCAGGGCTTGCCAAGTGCCTGCAACGGCCCTGCTTCCCCCCACCCAACATACACCCTTTGGTGGGGCTCTGCGCTCACTGTTCCCACCGCCGTTGTGGAAAAATGACCTTCCCTTGAGGGGTGGCCTTTCCCTGCTGAGGGGTAGCCGCATCGTCGCCATGAGCAACTTCCGCCACATTCTCTTCCCGTCGACAGAGTGAAGACCGGCCTGCCAGTCTGTCTGTCCGTCAGTCTGTACTCACTGTGGGTCGCACTGCTGCCAGTGTGCCACGTGGGTCCCCTTGGGTGCTGCCCCTCCCCCCTCACCGCCTCGGGCCCCCCGCGATCCCCCCCTAACCCCCCCCTGCTGTAGATCGCCATGACGTTTAAGAACCAGCAGGTGCTCAAGAACTGCAGCTGGGAGGTTAAAAAGGGCGAACGAGTGGGGCTTGTCGGTGAGCGGACAGGGGTGGGATGGGGCAGGGCGCAGAGGAGATAAGGGTGGCGGGGAAACAGGGAGGAGGGCGTGTAGGGGTATTTGCAGAGAGAGCAGAACCAACTCCAGGGAAGGCAAGGAGAAGGGGAAATGAGACAAAGTAAAGGTGGAGGGGAAGGGGAAGGAATCACCTGGGTGGGGAGCCGAGCACGGGCCCCCTCAGGTCCCGGCGAAGTGAAGTGCTGCCAGGCACCAGTGCCAACGACTGACGGGAGGGACCCGAGAGGCGCGGGAACCCACATATCTGCTGATAAGAATCTGGACAAGGGGTCTGTTATTAGGGGTCCACAGCAGCGTAGCTCTGGGATGGCATGCCAGTGGACGGATGAGGGCGTGTACGTCGGCTGTCCGACTGGCTAGTGGCCCCTGCTGGCCGGGGTGGGGTGGGGTGCGCTCAGCTGACGCGTACATCCGTACCTCGGGGTGCTGTGGGTGACTCCATGCTACTCGCCAGACCTTATGAGGCCATGTCGGTGGTAGTATGAATGACCCTTGGTGAGGTGAGGTGAGGTGAGGTGGGGCAGGGTAAGATAGGGCAGGGTAGGGTGGCGTGTCCATTTCCTTGGTTCCTGTGCCGCAACAGCCACAGTGCGGCAACGGCTCCATGCAGACACATGAGGGGGTCACAGCGGGGTTAAATGAGGGGTTCGCAGTGGCAGCGCAGCATGGGTTGGGGGGCATTGCCCGCAGCACTTCCCGGGGTTGCCTGTGTACGACCCCGCATGATTTCGTGGCTCCCCGATAATGAAGAGGAACTCGGCACCTCTGGGTCCATTGTGGAGGTCTGTATTATGTTCATGGCCGGGTGGGCGGGAGACGACTGGGGCCCAGTAAACCGGCTAGCCAGGCAAGGTTTCGTCGCGCCCCACCGACAGCGCACTCCACATCCAGGATTCCCACATATGCCCACCCTCCTGCCCCGTGACCTTACGTGTTGAATGTTTAACAGCTCTGCTTTCCTCCAAAGCCTCCTCCCTCTCCCCCCCCCTCCATGTCACCCACAACAACCGCCCTGCGCATGCTCAGGTGTGAACGGCGCGGGCAAGACCACTCAGCTGCAGATCATCATGGGCCGCCTGCAGCCCGACTCGGGGGAGGTCATCAAGGCCAGACGCAACATGCGGATAGCCTATCTGGCTCAGGAATTCGACGTGCAGCCGGGGCGCACCGTGCGGGAGGAATTCTACAGCGTCTACGAGACACAGATCAAGGTGGGGTGGGGTGGGATGGGATGCGGGAAGCTGATTTCCCGAGTGGAGGGAGATCCTACGGGAGCCTCTTCGGTTGGACCGCCCCGGCCCAGCGGGCTGTCACGTTCTCAGGGCCCTCACACGGGGCGGCAACCCTGTCCGGTGTCCGTGTGCTCCTTGGGGGCCAGCTGTCTGGCGCAGCTGTCTGGTGTGTTTCTCTGGGGATCTCCTGACTTAGCGGCCGCGTGTGTGCATTGCGTGTGTGTGTGCACGTGTTTTGCTTTCCCCCTTCCTCCCCGCAGATCAAGCGGCGGCAGGAGGAGTTGAGCATGTCGCTGGAGAGCGTGGGTGACGACATGGACCGCATGCAGCAGATCTTGGACGAGCTGGAGAAACTGAACAACAAGGTAACGGGGTAACAGGCTGGGCACCGCGAGTGCCGGGTTGTGGCGTGTGGTGCGTTGGGGGGAAAGGGAGGTAAGGGGGGTTCACCAGGGGCAGGACAATGGGGCGCTGAAGGAGGCTGCCTGGAAGGAGGTCTATGGAAGGAACCAAAGCTCTGCGGTGAATTCAAACTGTAGCAACGGTAACAGTAGCGGCTGTTGTGGAAGGAAGATTCTGTTGGGTTTGTGTGTGCGCGTGTGTGTCGACCTCCTGGGAACTTTACCTACCTGCCGCCGCCTTGCCGCCCCCTACCTCCCAATCAGGTCATTGACTTGGACGTTGAGCTGCTTGACAAGAAGATTGACCAGATGATGCCCGAGCTGGGCTTCAAGCCCGAGGATAACGACCGCCTGGTGGCCTCGTTCAGCGGGGGCTGGCAGATGCGCATGTGCCTGGGGAAGCTGCTGCTGCAGGTGAGGGCGAGGGGCTAGGAGAGGGTGGGTGGGGAGATTAGCGTGTGTGTCACACCTCGGTTGCGTTACCCATCGAGCCCATACGAGCCAGCAGAGGCCCAAGAGCCTAGAAGCCACAAGCTAGGATAGGGACATACACTACAACACGAAAGTCCTCATGTGTCGAAGCATTAGATGGTCAGCTGCCCACTTCCGGAGTTGTGGTGCGGCGGCCAGCTGCCGGGGCCGTAGGGCCTGGTTGGTGTGTACGGTGGGGGGTGAAGGGGGGCAGCCCGGCTTCAAGTGTAGGTGTAGTGTAGTGTAGTGTAGTGTAGTGTGGGTAGTTGGTTGCTTTGGCAGATGGCGGCGAGTGGAAGGTATCGGGAGCGGCAGCGGTAGCGGTAGCGGTCGGTTGGAGGTGGCGTCCAGTGCAGCTCGTTGTGCTCGCCGGCCGCTGGTGCGTTCCCCGTGGTGATGATGTTGATTTCTTTCTCTCCCTTTTTTGTGTCCTGTTTAGGAGCCTGACCTGCTGCTTTTGGATGAGCCCACCAACCACCTGGACCTGGACGCCATTCAGTGGCTTGAGGGGTACCTGAAACAACAGGTAAGGGATGAAGGCGGGGTCGGGGGAAAAAGGAAAGGTGTATGCGTGTGTGTGTGTGTGCGCGTATGTGGCGGGGAGTCAGAGAGCTTGCAGAGGGGCACACGCGTAACCGATTTCCTTCTTTGGGCCAGTAGCAGCCGGGGGGGAAGGGAGAAGAGACATCAGGTAAGGTGTTGCAGGGTTTGAGGAGTCTGCCGTGGGGGGCTGGTGGTGCACCTTTCCTCCCAGTGCGATGGCGCGATCCCCTGTGAGTGATTATCCACTCGGGCTGAGTCCATTCTCTGGAACACAGTGCACAGCCACAGCAACGACAGCCGCGGCGGCATGAGATTTGTTTGTTGGTGTGCACGTTACGTCACGTATGAGTAGAGCGTCTTCAGGGCTACAAGGGCAGCGTGCGTGTTTGTATGTCTGTACAGCGTGCGTGTTTGTATGTCTGCGTGTTTGTATGTCTGTATGTTTGTATGTCTGTACATCTCTCGGCGTCCTGGCGGCGTCCGCTCCCTCCAATATGGGGTGCGAGGCCGCTCGTCCCGCCTCCTCGCCCCTTGCCACCCAGGATGTGCCCATGGTGGTGGTCAGTCACGACCGCGAGTTCCTGGACCAGCTGTGTACCAAGATTGTGGAGACGGAGCGGGGCGTGTCCACCATCTACTCGGGGAACTACACACAGTATGTGGCGAGCAAGGTGCGGTGGGAGGGAGGGATGAGGGAGGGAGAGTGCGGGGTAGGCGGGCGAGCGACTGCATGGCACCGTGCGGAGTCGCGGAGATATCGGCATCAGGCCAGGGTAGGGCAGAGGCCGTCGGGCGCCGTGTACAGTAGTGTGCTTTCCTCGCGTCACCGTGCTGTTAAGACCAGCAAAGCGCCAGACCCCCATTGGGTCCTATTATGGTGGTTACCATTCCCTGGTATATGACTGTCGGTCATTTCCAACAGCAGCATCCTGTGAGCGACACTCTCTCGCTCCGGGCCTTCCCGTGCCTCATCCCGGTCTCCCATTCTCTGGGCAACAGCCAGTGGGTATCGATCCGTGCGGGGAGGAAGAAGTGGGGAGACGAATGGGAGGTCTCACTCGCGGCCCCATTGACCCACCGGCGACCCCCGCCTCCCGCATTAGTGCCTTGTCCCTTTGCCTTGAGGGCTCACCTCCGGCGGATCCATTTCCTCTACTCTTTTTCCCTCACTTTCTCTCTCTCTCTCTCCCCGCGTTCCTTCCTGCCGCAGAGCGAGAAGGCCGCACTCCAGTGGGCGGCCTGGGAGAAGCAGCAGAAGGAGATTGCCAAGCAGGAGGAGATCATGCAGCGGCTGGCGGGAGGGGCACAGAGCGGCAGAGCGAGCCAGGTGCGGACATGGGACAGTCTAGGGCGGCGTGAAGGGAGGTAATGTTAGGGCCGCGAGCTGATACCACCGGGGTGTGTGGGGGGAGCGCCACCGCGGGAAAGAATGCCCGCATGGGAAGGTCCACAACCACTGGGGTCTGAAGGCCCAAGAAGCAGTGAGGCAGCGGAAGCAAGGACAGTTCACCAGAGCGGTGCAGGGGTGAGAAAGAGGGCTGTAAGCAAATGAATGCCGTTTACCTCTGCAACCCCCGTCCTGTGCCTGTGCTGTGACGCCACCCTCCCTGCCGGTGCACCGGGTTTGGGTTCCAACCCAGCTGAAGACCGACCGACCTCGGCTTTCCCCACCCCACCCCACCCAGCACAGCCGATGCCGTCAGCTTTTCCCCGGGGACTCCTTTTCATTTACATTTCTCAAAGCGATTGGGGCCCCCGCGGCCCCCCCCCCCCCAACAGCATCCACCACGCACCCCGCCGGACTGCTCCCCATCCCTTCCCCCTCCGCCTCCAGTTTCAGTTTGCTGCTTTGGACTTGGCAGTTGTGCCTATTGACCATGTCACCAACATCATCATCATCATCACGTGATTCCCCTTCCTTCCCGCCCTGTTCCGTCGCACACACCCCGCAGGCTGAGAAGACGTTGGAACGCATTCGTGCCGAGGGCCTGATCGAGAAGCCGTTCGTCCCCAAGAAGAAGTCCTTCACGTTCCCTCCCGTTGAGAAGATGGGTCAGCGCGTGCTCACCATCGAGGGCCTCACCCACGGCTACCCGGGCAGGCCGCTGTTCAAGAACTGCAAGCTGGAGATAGGCAAGGGGGACCGGGTGGCCATCATTGGGCCCAATGGAGCAGGTGAGTCGGGGAAGGGAAGGGGTGAAGGGAGGACAGGATGATGATGATGATGATGATGATGATGATGAGGAGGAGGAGGAGGAGGAGGCGGTGAAGACGGGGTGGGTAGTTGCAGTGGGTTTGGAAACGCCTAAATGGTATGTCTAGGGGGCTCTGGGGGGACTTGAACGGAGAGGGTGTGAGGCGGTTGGCTAGAGAGCTTCCTTGCCCTTGCATGTGTGGCGGCACAGGGATGCACCCCGACTGAACTGAAGCTCTATTCCTTGCCAGGAAGTCTTTAACGGCCTGATGTGGGTCGCCCAGCATGGTCCCTCCACCTGCAAACCTACCCCTCAGGTCGGGTCTTAACCGCTCCGTCCGCACACCCCTGCGCCTTCCGGCCACGTCTGCTGCTGCACCTCAGCTTGTCTTTCAGCCCCCCTCTCCCCCCTGACCCGCTTTCACCTCATTACATGCCCACCCTCCTGTCCTTCTTACCGGCCTCCCGCCTGGCGGCCTCGCCATTCTCCCCTCCTCCCTTTCCCCGCCCCCTAGGCAAGAGCACACTGCTGCGGCTGATCATGGGTCGAGAAGCCCCCCAGTCGGGCTCCGTGCGGCTGGGCGAACACAACATCGTGCCCAACTACTTTGAACAGAACCAGGCGGAGGCTCTGGACCTGGACCTTACTGTCCTGGAGACGCTGGTGCAGGTGGGCGCCGACCTGGCGGGGGGGAGGGCGGGGAGGAGGATGTGATGTGAAGAACTTAGGGTTTGTACGAATGATGGAACATCATTGTTGGTCCAGATCCAGGTCCAGATCCAGGTCCAGGTCCAGGGCGAGGTGGCGTCCCCAACTGCGTGTCTCACTCAAGTCTTGCTCGCGTGTTCAGCATCTGGGATGGCATGGGGTGGAGTGGGGTGGGGTGGGGTGGGTTGTGTGAGCGGACGGGTGGCTGGTTGCAGTCTGTTACTCTTTTTCAGTCTCTCCGGGGTCTTTTTCGCCTTCCCAGCTACATGTGGCCATGATGGATGCAACATTCTGCCGTCACGCGTCACCATTTACCTCGTTACTGCTGCTGCTGCTGCTGTTATTGTCACGCACCTCAGGCTTCTCCCGACGCCAAGCTTAACGACCTGAAGGCTCTGCTGGGCCGCATGCTGTTCAGCGGGTCAGCCATGGATAAGAAGGTCCGGAGGGCTCTTAAGGGCTCATTCGACAGATGGGAACGAGTGCATGGTTGGCTGGTAGACGTAGTGGGAAGGAGGGAACGAGGGGCAGGTGGGGCACCTAGGCGCCGGACGTTCCATATCGCGCTAGCTAGGCCGTATCGCCGACTATCGCAAGAGAAAGTTGCAGAGTTCACTCATCCTTTGCATCTCGAGGATTTGCGTGGCGGGTCTGTCCCGTCCGTACACTTAACGTACTTTTTCTGCCCCATTTCGCCTCCTCCTCCTCCTCCTCCGGCTCCTCCTGCTCCGTCCCCCGTAACCATGTAACATTAGAGGGGTTAAGAAAGAATCCCGCCCCCACCCCACCCG
>NW_003307548.1:2383726-2391565 GCF_000143455.1 Volvox carteri f. nagariensis | reverse complement strand
TCGTGTGCTGAGTGGCGGTGAGAAGGCCCGTCTGGCTCTGGCCAAGTTCATGTGCACCCGGGGCACCCTGCTGGTGCTGGACGAGCCCACCAACCACCTGGACATCCCCTCGAAGGAGATGCTGGAGGAGGCCATTCGGGAGTTCCAGGGGGCAGTGATTGCGGTCAGCCACGACAGGTGGGTGGGTGGGGTGGGTCCTGAGGTGGATAACCCCACATGGGCCGCATGGGGGCGCTGGGGCGGCGGACCGGACGGGGAGGACGGGACGGAGGCCTGGGCCAGGCCGTGCTAGCTTCTGCCTGCCTGCGCAGTTCCGCTTCCGCTGCCTGTTTGTGAGCGTGTTTTAATGAATTGCGCCGCGGGGAGGGAAGTGGCCCGGATGGCATACCCATGTGTCTCTGTGTGCGTGTTTTCGTCCATGTGGTCGCCTCGTTCCTCCCTTTCCCACCAACCTTCCTACACACCCTACTACCTGTCCGGGCCCTACCCGGCCGGGGTGCTCAGGTACTTCCTGCGGCAAATCGCCACCCGGGTGCTGCTGGTGGAGGGCCGCAAGCTGCAGGACTACCAGGGCGACTACGAGTACTACCTGTCTAAAAACGAGTGAGTGCCGTGGGGTCCCCCCAGGGCAGGTGGGCTCGGGCGAATGGTGCCGCCAGGGGGAGGGGGCCGCCGGCAAGACAGGCAGGCGGACAGAGCGGGAAGGGAGTCGGCCTACGGCAGTGAGCTTCAGGGGGCATTAGCTAATGCTGGGGGAAAAGAGTGTGACCCGCCGCTTGTGACCTGAGTTGGTACAGGCAGAAGCCACCTCCCTAGATCCTTTCTTACCATGGTACTGGTTATAAATTCCAGGCCATGGGTTCACCCCCCTAACCTTACAATCTATTATAAAAGCGGGTTCATGCCAGTTTACGTTTGATCCCTCTTTCGAGAGTTTCTCCTTCATAAGATGCGCCTGATCATGTGTGTGCCTTTCTGGTTGCTGAGGGAGGTTACTGACCAGGAGGTTCGCCCCCCTTGTGGGCACCGTGTGTGTGTGTGTTTGTGTGTTTGGGCTTGGGGTTGCAGGGATGAGGCAGTCAAGATGCAGGAGAAGGAGGCCAAGGTGAAGGAGATTGAGAAGGACAACATCAAGGCCAAGTCCAAGGTAAGACGGAACGGTGGGCCCGGTCGCTCATGGGGGGTCGCACACAAGGGGGGGATAACGTCCAAGACAAGGTCTGGGCGCCTAGGGGCGACCTAAACAGGGCGGTGCTTCGGAATGGTCTTGGGCACCTGGGCTGCCCGGGATGGCTGCCCAGGCTATGAATAAAAAGAAGTTCTTCCGAGTTCAAGACGCTTCCGGACTTATGACTCTATGCCGTCTCTGTCCGATTCTAGGTCCTCGTGGGGGTCAGGTGGTCACGAACAGTTTTGTTGTTTGAGAGGTACCTGCGTACAATCATGTGTGGTTAGGAAAGAAGTGGCCACGTGCGCCGCATTTTGCGCTAGTGTTGTTTTGAACCAATTTGCTTTGTCCGCATGGCTTCGGTCTGCCGCCCCGCGGCCTCGCGGTTGCAGATGACCAAGGCGGAGAAGGAGCGGCTGAAGAAGGAGAAGGCCAAGGCGTTCCATGCGCAGGCGGATGCCAAGAAGAAGAAATGAGGGAGGGGAGGGGAGGGAAGCGGAGGGATTGTGCTGACGGGGCCTGACCGCTCCTACGTGTGCGTCGTGCATAGGAGTGCTCTTGACTGATTGTAAGTTGCATCTTGCTGGAAGTTGCTTGTCGGAGGTCGGAGGTGGGGACGCATTACGAGGGTCCTGGGGGTCCTGGGGCGTCTCCCATTCCTTGGGTGCTTCAAAAGTAGAAGTTGGGCACAAGTTGAGAGGAGCTGCTGTCTTCGCTGCCATCAACAGGATGCTCTCTCCAGACGATGCGGCGTTTCCACAGCTGAATGAGGGCTGAGCGTTACATGCATCTGTGCTTATCGATCGTTGGTGGCGTGGCTCCGTAAGGAGCTCTCCTGGAAAGAGATGGATTGTGGTTTCTGGCGGGGCAACCTCGGGGGGGCCTCCCCTTAGTTCCCCTCGCTTTGTGCACAGAACCGGGGGTGGGGCGGGGTGGGGGTTGTTATGGAAGAGGTGGAGAGAGGTGACTGTGTGTATGTACATTCTAATGATCTGAGTCGAGTCTGTGTGGAGTGTGTGGACGTGCGTGCCTGCCGGGGGAAGGCGTTCCCAAGAACACGTGAGGTGTTGTGAGCGGGTTAGGTCCAGAGGAGCGTGACGGAGGTGGGCATGAGGTTGTTCATATGTGCAATAGGTCATGTGCAACCCAACCGTGTCTTCTGCATGTTACTGAGGTGTTAGGATCCATGATGATGCGCTACTGATGAGGGCTACGCGGGGAGACCGTTGTGCCCACACAGGGGTTAGGTGGGTTAGGCCCACATCCCATTACTTACTTCGGGTAGCCGGGACTGGCAGCGATGTCGCAGCCTCCTAGGGCTGACCACAGTCGGGCCATTCTGTGCGTTACGGTGCCCCTCAAGAGGAAGCTGTGCGAGCTGTAGAGTTTTTCTGGAGTAGAGGAGGTTAGGCGGGGTCGGAGCTAGTATCCGTTCCTGGGACGTCTAAATTAGGGTTGTCTAGAAACTCATGTGGCATGCAGTGTGGGGTATGTTTGCAATGCCGCACGGCATGCCCGGGGTGTTGGTGCGTATCGATGCTGGTTATGTAAATCGGAAGTAAATCGACATCTCGAGACACCTGAAGTCTGAAGACGTCCAAGTCAGCATCTGTGGGAATCCGAAAGAGCATCTAAACAAACCACACGCTGATGCGCTACCTGACGGCTAAGGAACGCTCCGTTGGAACATCCAATTCATATGTGTCATCCCACCAGGCTATAAATATGGGATTTTGCTCGCCATTTATTCT
Source organism: Volvox carteri f. nagariensis (assembly GCF_000143455.1). Classification (NCBI taxonomy): domain Eukaryota; kingdom Viridiplantae; phylum Chlorophyta; class Chlorophyceae; order Chlamydomonadales; family Volvocaceae; genus Volvox; species Volvox carteri. The sequence goes on along the minus strand of NW_003307548.1, from coordinate 2,388,646 downwards.
CCATGGAAATTTATAGCATTTCAGTCCGACCCCTACATGACTAAGATTATTACTTAACCAGGAATACTGGATTATAGCATACTGGTTGTCCGTCAATCACATAAACATTTATAAATTTAGCTATAATTAATTCTAATACAATAAATGGTTTGTAAGCTAGGATAATGCCAAGCTTACGCTGAGCACTTGCTGCGCGTGCAATGCAATCAACTAGGGCTTAGAACGCTATAAAGCGATACCCATAATAACAACTTGAAAATGATTATACATATGAACGCGAACGAATCCCGACAGGAGGCTTAACAATATATAAAAGCGACTAAGACCTACCTTCCGCCAGTGTCCGTGTACCTGTCCTTGTACCTGTACCTTTAATCCTCCTGTTCCGAAAGCTATGTGATAAATCGTGGCTGTTGGATAAAAATTGCAAGTCCTAAGACAGCGCTGGTGCTTGGATTTCAGCATTAAGCTGGACTGGTGCCTAAGTTCCGGGACAAAGGACAACTCAGGACGGTTGCGGTACGCTGTACAACGGGATGGCATGGAGAGCAAAGCACATAAAAAGCTGTGGTGGACATATCTAAGTCATAATCTTTAAGTTCATTGAACAAGCTGCATTTGAATATCTACGCCGGCGAGACAAAGCCCCCATATCAACAGTTAACAACCCCTCACCAAGGCCAACCGAAGATGTTCAAGTTCCCACTCGATGTAAGTAAATGACCGCGTCTTACAGTAAATGTTGCAACATTTTCACTAGCGCAATGGCCGGTCGTTCTGTGACCAGTGGCGTACCTTCCGCTTCTGAATCGTCTGTGCCTCCTGCCTGGTTGCTTCCAGGCCTATGTTCTGGCGATTCCCATGGCTTATGCGAGCTGTGCATTCCTCACCATGTGCGCTCGAATCCCCGCGGTTGACCCCGAGTGAGTGAACACTAACGTAATCCATGACAACTAAGTTTGGTCAGCGACTTGCAAAGTTATTTAATCTTGCTTGGTATTCTGACACAGGACAAGCAATGTGAGCTACTATGATGATGAGCAAGTCAGTGGCAAGGTTGCACAGAAGTATGACAACCAATTTAAGCAATACTTCACCTCGGTAAGCTCAAAGGATCAAAATGAGCATACTGTCTTGCGATTGCTAAACACGTTGGTTATATACCACTTCCCTGGTTCTTGCAGCGTATTCGCAACCACCAAGTAGGCGTCTTCCGCAATTGGATGGAGGGTTCTCCGCAATAAGGCCTTAGCGGCATTCCTCAACGTCTGCGCCAAAATTCATTTGTTTACCTGGCAAGAAATATATACCCCAATTTTTATACGGTTGCGCACGGGGCCCAGCGCCCTCGTGCGCGACCGTTACGGCGACTGCGACTGGTCTTTGGATTGGCTTATCAACATCATCTCTAATATTTAAAGGAAGATTTTAAATAAATGACGGCGTAGCTGGACATGCGTATATACCTTCTTTATCTTCAGCGAGACGTTTCGTGAGCGGGCCGAAACCGGGCGACAGGATCATGTAGAGGAGAGTGGGAGGAGGAATCATGCATTGAGGGATGGATAATAGGTTAAAATAGTCTGCAGGTGACAGCGGCTTGTCTATTTGGGAAGGAAGCTTGGTATGCAGTACTGGCGGTCTGCAAGACTGCAACGGTTACCGTTAGAATGCTAACGGTGTAGCTTTTAGCCTCAGCAGTTTATTTTGGATCCACTCTGTAGGCCACATTGGTTCTGCTAATAACGTTTCCATTACACATCTGTAGGGAACTGAATTACTTGGTCGGCATTTGCTGTTGTCTGTAACAATACACGGCTGTCAGTCCACCCGTTCTCTTGCAGCCTGCTCCCCAGTCCGCATGTCCGTTTTCCAGCGCCTGCACCGCCTCAACAGCGATCCTGCTTGCGTATCAGAGAGTATAACAGGGGGATTCCACAGGAAAGTTGTGAACTATCTCCGGAAAGTTATTGGAGCGCTAACAGGTTCCCTTAGTTTCCAGTCCAAAACCACCATTTTGAGTGCAAAACCCCCTCTACTTCAAGTACGTTTTTGTAGTGGAGTACAGAAAAATGAGGGCTGTTCCGGATTGTTGCCGGAGTTCTGCCCGCTCTAATGCACTTGCTCCTCTCGAGTTATTTATTTATGCAGTTGTTGACTCTTGGGGCCGGCATCGGGGTTTCGCAACTCTGCGAGTACCACGGAAAGGTTGGGATCCTGTTGGGGTACATCACCCCTTCTATGTTCACGGGAGCGGTCACCGATGGACGATTAGCTATCACCTATTTTTGCTTCTTTTTTGGATTCTTTTAATTGGATGACACAACCATAGATGGTGGTATCGAAAGATACCGGTTGAGACAAGTGGAACGAATAAATAGTCGTTGTAGCAACCACTTGGGTCTCGCGCCGATAAGTGCCCAGTACGACTGGGCGGTGCGATGTTCGGTTGACCATAGTTCACAGGAACTACTCTCGCCCGGTGAAGCATACGAACCAGGAACGCAGGTTCCAGCTTTACGCAGGTAAAGCCCCCGCCCATACGCCGGTATGGACTTCCGCAGCAGTGCGGCAATTGGATGGCGAACTCGACTAGCAGTAGTCGCAAGCCGCCAAGAACTAATATCAGTATTAGTTTAACCTGTTATCAACGACAGCCGATACAAACAGGTATTAGTTAATAACAACAGTGTTAGAACTGAACGGACCGGCATCTGACCGTTAGGCAACCGAGCCTAGAGCTTAACAGTAGTCCGACGACGGAGTGTATCCTGCACGGTAAGTCCGTTAGTTGGCATGAAATGTGCCGATGCGTTTTGCTGACATGTTTATAAGTATAGCAAGTGCAATTCCATGAAGGTTCCCAAAAGACAACAACCGTCGTGACAGTTTGCCGTTATTAGCAATCGCTGAACCATGCCGCCTTGCGCCCTACCTGCAAAGTAGACACAAGCTATCAAGGCTGTTTCAAAATGAAAGATTGGACGGCGTACGGAAGAGCATGAGGACGACATGGATGAAATCCTGGGTGGCGGAGACTGTCTTAAGAGAAGGTCTCGGACCTTACTCTTAAAGGCCTCAAGCACGTAAGATAATCAGTCGATTACATGCACGAATGATTTTAAGGAGGCAAGACAGCAGTTTGCCCCCACAGTACCCGCAGCCAAAATTCGGCTTAAGGCCCCGGCTGCGGGTCCCTAATGACGAACATTTGACCAGAAGACGTTGCTTGCGGCCTCTACTGCGGCATGTAGGGCCGCGCGCTGGACTTAAACTCTGTGTTTGACTTTGTAAAAAAACTGCCACGACCACCTCTACACAATTATGCAACAGTTATCATTGATGAATTATCACAACTTTAGCGTCTGTGCTTGCAGCTGCCACTTGAGTTGGTCAATTTTGAACTTCTTATATCAGGGATTTGTTCCACGTGGCTATCCTGCAGAGCCCTTAAACGACCGGCCTGCAATGTGTATGGAACGAGCAGCGCATATAATGCTGCCCTTTTTCGGTGCCAGAAGGCGCCAAAAAGTGCTTTACGTTTACTGACCGAAAGTATGGCCACCACCGTAGAAGCCGATTTGGCAAATCGGATTTGCCGACTCTGCTTGCGGCCCAGCTAGGTTGTACGGCGTCCGTTAAAGTGACGCAACAGCTGCAAATCCAGGTGTTGTTGGTAAGGTGCAGATCGGCGAGCTGACGTTGTCGACAGTTATCCTTCTCCATTTTTATATTATAACTGCGTGTTACTGCATTATCACGTCCAACACCCGTTCCGCTGCCCCTGGTTACGTTTCCGGAAGCAAGGTCCCTAAGTGCAAGCCCTTGCAAACAACATATCAAGTTATCATGAAGGCTGTTGCTTCATCTTTGCTTACGAGCACAGCGGGCGATTGACGTAATCTGCTCATCACGAGCTCATCTGCTCACCATGATGGCGGAAGTGCCAAGAGCTATTGATACAGCGACCGACTTCCTTAGAGCTGCAACGGCAGGCCTTAGCGCAGCAGCAGCAGCAGCAGCAGCAGGAGCTATTAGTCATTAGGAACAGGCCCCAGTTCAAGCATTCCAACGCGAAGCCGTCGAGCAGAGGCAAGTACGGCGGGACCTGCCGCCGACGGCACCGCTGCCGCCGCCGCCGCGTTGCACCTGGCAGGACGCGGTCGCCACAAGCAGTATTGGCGCCACCGACAGCCCCTTCGCCGCCACCGCCTGGCGTGGAGCCCAGTTGCACACCGGATTCGTCCACGCCAAAATCCGGTTCCGTCGGCAATGCACAGGCCAGCTACAGCTCCGCCGGTGGCGACGCTACTGGCGGCACCGCCGCCGTCGCCGCCGCTGCCGGCGGTGGTGGCGATGACTTGTACTCCTTTGAAGCCACAGGTTCGGGACGGTCGGTGATGGAGTACCAAGCCATGACGTCAGCGCTGCCGCCGCCGTCGCCACGCCGCCGCCGCCACGACGGTGACGGCAGTGCCCGCGGGCTCAGAGGGCATCGCGGGGTTTACAGCACACGCGGACGATAACACGATACGGCAGGTGGGGGCTGGGAGGGAGGTGGTCGATTGCTGCGGGGTGTGTGGGGGGCCAGTAGATGGGGGTGGGGGGTGGGGGTAGTCGAACCTGCTGCCCCAGGAGGGGGAGGAGGGCGGCCTGGTGTATCCGGCAGTCGTACGACACCGCTGCTGTTGCCGTCGCTGGAGAAGTCGCCAAGTCGCCGAAAAGGCTCACAGCTGGCGGCGACGGCACGTCCTCACTGTACGGCGGCGCCCGTGCAGCCACGGCGGCGGCGCCTTCCGCCGCTGATCGCGCTACTTGGGCGCTACAGGGTGGTGGCGACAGCCGCCTCAATGACGTGCGTGGCGTGCTGCGTGATGGAAAGGATGGTATCGGAGCGGGATGCCGTGATGTCCGGGAACC
>NW_003307548.1:2377356-2383676 GCF_000143455.1 Volvox carteri f. nagariensis | reverse complement strand
CGCCAGGATCTGGGCACGGAGGCCGCAGCGGCAGCGGAGGCGCGAGGCGGCGGAGATGATGAAGGCTCGGAGAAGGGCATTACCCTTGGCGGCGGCGACAGAGGCGACGGAGATGATGAAGACGACGGAGGCAGTGGCGGCGCCGAAGAGGAAGTGGAGCCGAGTGCTGAAGCTCCCGCCGCCGCCGCCGCCGCCGCCGCCGCCACCACTGCCTCAGCCGCCGCCACGGCTCCCACAACACCCGCCAGTGCGTTCCGCAGCGGCAACCAGTCGGGCAGGTCGTTGGGCGGCGCTGGCAAAGGTAACAAGTTCCGGGAGAAGTACGGCACCAAGGCGGCAGCCATGGGGCTTTGTACGGCACCTGATCGCAGCAGCCGCCCCGCGCAGACGGCACCAGCGACCCTTAGGGCGCAGATGCACGCGGCGGCAGTGCTGGCGGCAGCGGCGGCGGCAACTCCGGCGCTCGCGTGTTGTCAACCGTCATCACGGGAAGCGCGGGTCGCATCAGCGGCGACGGCGTTGCGTCGCCGTACGTCCCACGTGGATCAATGTCAGCCCGGTTGCCGTCACCCATGCGGCCCAGAGGGGATTTCGGTTGTTACGGCAGCGGCAGCGGCGGCGGCGGCTTGGCCAGCGGCGGCAGCTTGAGTGAGGGGGCTTTCGCCAGCGGCATGATCGTCCTTGGCGGCAGTGGCGACTCGGCGGAGATGTCCAAGCTGCCGCCAGTGTCGGAAATCCCTATGCCGTACTCGATGTTGGGAACGTACGGCTCCGGCGTTAGCAGTATGCGAGGCCGGCTGGTATGCCCTGTCGTGGAGGAAGATGGAGAGGGAGAGGGAGAGGAGGCAGGCGACGCGCCGCCACCACCGCCGCCGCCGCTGGCGTCTCAGCAGCAGCGGCATAAGACGACGCCGCAACAGACGCGATCCGGCAGCAGCGGCGGTGGCGGCAGCGGCGGCAGCGGTGGCAGCGGAGCCGCCGCCAATGTCACGGTTCCCCAATTTGGGTCGTCTCTCTCCTGGAGTTCCACGCCAGGTGACCCAGGGGTCAGTGAGCCAGGAAATGCCGAAGCGGCTGTGGCGGCGGAAGCGTCGGCGGCAGTAGCGCACATGGCCGTTGAGCTCCGATCGGGTATGAAAGGGCTGCGGGGCTCACCAAGCCATACGGCTTCTACCGCCGCTGCCTATGAGCCAAGGATGCCGGCGGCGGAGCAGCGGCAGCAGACGCCGCCGTCGCCGTCGCCGTCGCCGCCGCCGCCGCCGCCACGCTCTGCTTCTCCGTTCCGCGGGTCGCCGTCACGCGACGACTTCAGTCGTCGGGCCGCCGTCCGCACCGGCGGTAGCTCCCCGTAGCCCAGTTGGATGAGGTGGGGGTTGGGGGATCACTGCCCCCCAGACGCGAGTGACATACTTTATATATATACTGTTAATGTATTATTATACGTACTATTTTTAATATTCTTTATTTTTTTGTAAAATGATTCATATTTTATTTTGGTGTATCCTGATATAGCATTGCACATTTCCGTACTGTACGGCATGCCTGTTTACCCGCTGCCGCCCCTCCATAACACCCTTCCTTTGCTCGTCTTTCCCCCCTCCCTCTCCCTCCCCCGCAGCTCCCTTCAGCATGTGGTCGGGTGCGGCCGTCTCCACCCTCTCCGCCTTCTCACAAACCGTGAGGTCGCTTCCAAGCTGCCATCCAAGTCCTCACGGCGCCGCCAGGGCCCAACACCCGCCCGCCTTGTCGGGCGGCGGCGGCGGCGGGGGGAGCTATCACCGCCGACAGACGCTGCGGCGGAAGGCGTTACAGCGAGCGGCGATGTACGGGACGGATGCGGCGGCAATCGGGTGCCGCCGCCGCCGCCGCAGCCATCAGGCCTGGCGCCGGTAGGTGCGGCGGTAATGGCGGCGGCAGCCAGACCAACGAACCAGCTGCCGTACGCACCGGTCGCGACGCAGGTTGAAGCTCCACCCCGTGGGCTTGTCGAAGGCCTTGCGCACCCAGCAAACGTAAGCGGCGTTGGTGGTGACAGTATCACATCGCGACGAACCACAGTCGGTGTCACAGCCCTGGATGCTGATGCCGTACCGCAGATTCCCAGCACAGGCAGCGGGTACGATGTCTGCGCCCCTGTTTATGTGCCGTACGGTCGAGAGATGGGGCTCAGGGGAGGTGGTGCAAGAAGCGCCATTGTCGTCGGCGGCAGTAGCGGTGTCAGTGCAGGCGGCAGCGACGGCGGCGGTGGCGTTGGCAGTGGCACTCTGGGTAATAGGACGCTGTCGTGGGCCTTACGCACAGCGCCAGCGGGGTGGGATTCCGCGTTTTCCCATACGGGATCGTTTCCCGATGGCGGCACCCGCCGCCGCCGCCGCCGCGGTGGCGGCGGCGGCGGCAGGGTCGCCGCCGGCACCGGCATCGAGGGTGGCGCCGAAACCTTGGAAGTAAACAGCGGCGCTCCCGTCGGCCGTACGGCAGATAGGCGCATGGGACGAGCTGCTGCTGCTGCGGCTGCTGGCGCGGAGGCTGCGTTACCCAGACCCGAGTTCACGTTCGGCGAACCTAGGTCCTTGTGTTCCCGGAGGCGCTCGTCCATGGCCGTTGTGGTAAGAACCGTTAGGGGTAACGGCCACGTGATAGTAATGGCAGTTAGAATCGTTGATTACGACGTGGAAGTTCATCTTGCACAGCCTTAGTAAAATTCCTTCTCCTTCAGGACGTTTCTTTCCTCACTCTTAACCCTAAAACCTCAAAGCCACAAGTCCCTAAAACCCTAAAATCCTAACATTCACACCGCAGGTTGCTGCCGGGGCTGGGTCAGACACCAGCAACGCAACAGCAACGGCGCCACCAGCCGTACATTTGCAGTACGATAACTTCCCCGGTGTGTGAACACCCATATCCGCCGCTGACACCACTCGTTCGGCGGCGCTGCCGTACATCTCCATCACCTCAACCGGGGACCCGGAATCGCCATTTCGCGCCACAATGGCCGCCGTGAGTACGACATCGTCACCGATCCCGTCGCCGATCCCGTCGCCGTCGGCTGCGACGGCGGCGACGGTGGCGTCGTCAGAGTCCCCCCGACCTCGGAGACCGTCAGCATGGCCGTGGGCTTTCCAGGGGGATCGCGAGGGCGACGGGGGAGCAAAGGAATGCCGCCAACACGGTACGGCAACGCCGCATCCCCCGCCGCCGCTGACAACTCTCGCTGCCGCTGCCGCCCTTTCCATTCCTTCCGGCGGCGGAGCGTTCACCCCATCGGCTCCGTCAGGCCCGCAGCGATCCGTACACTCACCATCTGCTGAGACAGCCTCGAGGACGACATTATGCCGTACAAGTAGCGGCGGCGGCTTCGTCGGGGCCAATCTTGTTTCTGGAACTCAAGGCACACAGTTTTCAGCCTGCACCAAACAACCACTAGCAGCAGGAAAACGGGCCACGTTTGGCCTCAGTGCCCTGTGTCGAGATAAGAATTAGTACCCCTAAGCTGAGCTGTGCATGTCCGTCTACAACGCGCTCGTTGTGCCGGTGTTTTCGTATGAGGCGCAAGTTTGGGGACCTGATTTTATTGGTGTGAATTCCGAGTGCGCAATGGCGAACCCTATGGTGCCCGACTACGGTTTCACTTTATCGCGAGCTTGTCGTAATTAGTACCCCTAGCTTACTTAGAAGAGTTCGCTAGGCGTCTAGACGCCCGGTGGGAGTGCCCGGGTACCCTAGGTAATCCATGCACCTTCCAAAGTGGAAGTACCGGCGTCAAGGCATGTCGCTATCTGAACTGGATAGGGGCGCCCCCACTTAGGGGCACGCGGCATAAGTGGCTGAAACCGCCGTTTCTGGTTAGGCTGTTGGGAGTTAAGAGATTAACTGACCTAACTGCCGTGAGTGCACAGCGTGCACCTGCAGGCTTTGTGACGGCGGGGCGGTTGAAGACGAGATGCATGTTTTTGCGGAATGCCCGGTGTACAATAGCACACGGGCAAAGTACGATCGTGACCTCGCGTTTCAAGCGCATGATTATGACCGAGGCCCCACCCCTGGTGCACTAGCCAGGTTCCGCTCGGAAGTCTGGGAGGCCCGGCATGTTGCTTTAAGGCGCTTCATGCTCAATCGGATGAGGGAGGACGATGATGATCCACCATGTAACCACACTAAAACGATTTACTAACGATGAGAATGGAGGCGTCAGACTGGCACTCTTTACCTCGAAACCTCATAGTCAAACCCTTAGAAACGGAGAAAGGCGAAGGAGGTAGCGACGTCAGCATCAGGAGCAGATACCGGAGGGTCGTACCAGAACTAGACAGGACCAGTTACCCAGCAGAGTGTCGCTTCCTTATCGCAGCAACAACATCGAACAGCGTGGTACGTATGAAAACCACCTGATGTTGAATGCGGTGCGATGCTCTTGCAGTTCAAGTGCAGTGCAACAGATACTCTCACTAGCACGAGCAGGAGGCGGATGAATGAAAACGTAATGTTAGGCACAGCTGGTAGGCAGAAAGCTGTGCAGAGTCGAACTAAATTTGGGGCACATAGCTGATCAGAGAGAAGGGACAAACGGATCCCAAGTGAAGCGCGGACCAGTCAAACACTGAAGCTGCTCGAATTCGGAAGTGCAAAGTGTGCGAGTCGAAGGGATGAGTGCAGAAATTCGTCCTTGTGTTACAAGATTGACGAGGCTCGGCAATTAGAGCAGCAAAGACAGCAGCATCCTGATGCATGAGTTGCACTAATGACAAAGTCTGCATAAGCCAAGCAAACTTGCCACTTGCCAGGGCGCTGCTCACACACACACAAACGAAAGTCCTCCCTACCCGCGATATGACCCATTGTGCAAATGCTCTGCAGGAAGTCCCCGCCTCCTCAATCAAGTCATGAACCTATCCGATAAATAAGCGGGTATCGTTCACATGGCCAATCGCCATGTGAGACGCAAAACCCAAATACATGGCAAAAGCAAACAGTTGGCAAGCCTGCCATAATGAAGCGTCCTCTTGTGCCGCTGACAAACACAGCTTGGCTATTGGCGCGGGCTCCACAATGCGGACTGGAGACCCTGCATATGTACAGATGAACCGGTTAAATATGCCAATTCCAACGACTAACGGATGGATTTGAGCGCGAACGGCAGTTTACCCCCCAAGCTTGCGGCCCAGACTTAGCGTGCACAATACTGTGCTAAGGCGCCTCACGTACGTCGCAGCCTCGTTAGAGCTGAGGCCGCGCACTCGTGCAGCTTTCAAACAGAAAGCCTGCGGAAGTGGAGACCCTGCATAAGAATAGACGAAACGGTTAAATATGCCAATTCCAACGACTAACGGATGGATTTGGGCGCGAACGGCAGTTTACCCCCCAAGCTTGCGGCCCAGACTTACCGTGCACAATACTGTGCTAAGGCGCCTCACGTACGTCGCAGCCTCGTTAGAGCTGAGGCCGCGCACTCGTGCAGCTTTCAAACAGAAAGCCTGCGGAAGTGGAGACCCTGCATAAGAATAGACGAAACGGTTAAATATGCCAATTCCAACGACTAACGGATGGATTTGGGCGCGAACGGCAGTTTACCCCCCAAGCTTGCGGCCCAGACTTACCGTGCACAATACTGTGCTAAGGCGCCTCACGTACGTCGCAGCCTCGTTAGAGCTGAGGCCGCGCACTCGTGCAGCTTTCAAACAGAAAGCCTGCGGAAGTGGAGACCCTGCATAAGAATAGACGAAACGGTTAAATATGCCAATTCCAACGACTAACGGTTGCATTTGGGCGCGAACGGCAGTTTACCCCCCAAGCTTGCGGCCCAGACTTACCGTGCACAATACTGTGCTAAGGCGCCTCACGTACGTCGCAGCCTCGTTAGAGCTGAGGCCGCGCACTCGTGCAGCTTTCAAACAGAAAGCCTGCGGAAGTGGAGACCCTGCATAAGAATAGACGAAACGGTTAAATATGCCAATTCCAACGACTAACGGATGGATTTGGGCGCGAACGGCAGTTTACCCCCCAAGCTTGCGGCCCAGACTTACCGTGCACAATACTGTGCTAAGGCGCCTCACGTACGTCGCAGCCTCGTTAGAGCTGAGGCCGCGCACTCGTGCAGCTTTCAAACAGAAAGCCTGCGGAAGTGGAGACCCTGCATAAGAACAGATAAAACGGTTAAATATGCCAATTCCAACGACTAACGGATGGATTTGGGCGCGAACGGCAGTTTACCCCCCAAGCTTGCGGCCCAGACTTACCGTGCACAATACTGTGCTAAGGCGCACTCACGTACGTCGCAGCCTCGTTAGAGCTGAGGCCGCGCACTCGTGCAGCTTTCAAACAGA
>NW_003307548.1:2376071-2377306 GCF_000143455.1 Volvox carteri f. nagariensis | reverse complement strand
CAATGCCCCCATAACTGTCGCAGCAGGACGCGTCCCCCTTTTTGTATAGGGGAAAACGGTGCTAGTCGTGAATAATCAGCTCGCGAATAATCAGCTCCGTATATGCGGTTGCATAGCACCGTTAAGTAAGGCGCCAACACAAACACTGGCCGCTGCCCTTCACTCTCCCTGATAGCGTACCTATAATACTCGGCCGGGGTTCCCTCCAGGCCCGCGGACAGGCTATGTTGCGCATAGCCTTGAGACCGCTAACAATTTCGCCCTCCGTAAAATCCTTGTTAAGCCAAGCAACTAATTCCTGTCGGTGCATCACCCGGTCCTCATCCTGCCATTTAAACTGGATACCCTCGTTGCAGCCTTGCCTCGCGTTTCCCGCACCATTAAGCACCTTGGAAAAATGCTCGGTAAAAGCATTAATATCTGAGATCCAGCAATCAGGCGGTTTTCCCCCACGCAGCCATGTCCACAAGCCGCGTGGGTTGGACAGGGTGGCCTTAATCCTCCTCCGCATATTTTCCATTTCGGTCTCCTGAATAGCGGCCTTCCTAGTAGCCTCCTTAAAGACACGGTGCTTGGCCTTCCAGGTAGCCCTATGAATGTCCGGCAGCTTGCCCGAGGCGGAGTCCCTGATCTCCTTACGGAAACTCATCATATCATTCCATGCAGCGGCACAGTCCTCGTTCCACCAGTCACGCTTCACAAAATTCACCTTTTTACCCGTGCGACGCCGAACATCTCCCTAGCACACGTCCCGATTAGGGTGCGCAAGTCATTCATGCTTTCATCACAAGAGGCCCCTTCTCCTTGAGTTATCCTGTCCTCCCCACCTTTTACACACACACACAGACACACGCACGCACACACAAGCACCCTCTCTCTTCCCAACCCATCCACCCACCTTGTTCACAGCCACCCTTCGCCCCTTCTTCCCCCCAAGCACACACACACACACACACACACGGTACATGAGCGTCTACTCATGTACCTGTAACACGGCTCGTTCCACAGGCTGCCGTACCCCCATGATGCGGCAGTGCAGACCGTCGCAAACTTGGTTGGTTTACATCGCAGTGAACAGGATGCGGAGACAGCAGAGCTCGTTGGCCAGTAGAGCTCTTTGGCCAACCGTAATCTATGGAAGTTGCCATCATAGCGTAACTGCGCGAGAAAGCATACGTTTTTCAAATATGCTTTGCACCATCAACATTGCTGACACGAAGAGGGAAGGTCTTTGG
>NW_003307548.1:2374609-2375681 GCF_000143455.1 Volvox carteri f. nagariensis | reverse complement strand
GTTTGTGAAGTAGTAGGCTGCTGCATGCTGAACCACCGAACAGCCAGCAGCGCTTCCAACAAGTTGCCTGGCCCTCCGCTTTCCGGACACCATCACACAGAATACCATATTACCATCAACTTTGAATTGGATGGGAGCGGCGCTATGTCGTTGCGTCTCGTGCGGCGCCCCAAGCGATGCCGCTCGCCCCGATATTGCCGCCAGCACCGCAACTTTTGCCAGCAGCAAGCCAAATCAAATCTGCGATCCTCCTTAGCAGCAGCAGCAGCTCGAGCTCGCACCGACTGCGGAGGGGCCCGAGGGGGCACAGCGCATTGCTGCCCCATGGGCCCTTCCAGCGCACCTCAACGTCACTTCGGACCTTTCGGCCACCAACGCGCAGCACCTTTGCCAGCTTCCAGCCTTTCGCGAAGATTCGTCATCGTCCTCAGCTGTCGCTGCCGCGACCGACTTCCTTAGCCTTAGAGCTGCAACGGCAGGCCTTAGCGCAGCAGCAGCAGCAGCAGCAGCAGGAGGTATTAGTCATTAGGAACATGCCCCAGTTCAAGCATTCCAACGCGAAGCCGTCGAGCAGAGGCAAGTACGGCGGGACCTGCCGCCGACGGCACCGCTGCCGCCGCCGCCGCGTTGCACCTGGCAGGACGCGGTCGCCACAAGCAGTATTGGCGCCACCGACAGCCCCTTCGCCGCCACCGCCGGCGCCGCCACTGCCGTACCAGCCTCCGTACCATCTGCCACCGGGGGAGTTCCCGGGGTGTTGGGGCGCCTGCGACCCCGCACCCCGCGCGCGTTCCTGCTCGCCGACTTGCCGCGCCCGGCTCCTGCGGCAAACAACAAGAACAACAACAACAACAACAACAACAACAACAACAACAACAACAACAAGCAAATGTAATATTCGTTAAAACGCGACCACGAACTGCCTATGGCTGACCTCGCCGACCGCGGCAAAAACGGAGAACTCTCGAAAATTATGCTTGAGTTAATATAGGCCAGAATGGCAGAAAATGGGCAGGCGCGGACCTCCGCGCCAAATGAACGTTCAAATGGACGGGCGACAGCCCCAGCTGCT
>NW_003307548.1:2370764-2371831 GCF_000143455.1 Volvox carteri f. nagariensis | reverse complement strand
CGAACTAAATTTGGGGCACATAGCTGATCAGAGAGAAGGGACAAACGGATCCCAAGTGAAGCGCGGACCAGTCAAACACTGAAGCTGCTCGAATTCGGAAGTGCAAAGTGTGCGAGTCGAAGGGATGAGTGCAGAAATTCGTCCTTGTGTTACAAGATTGACGAGGCTCGGCAATTAGAGCAGCAAAGACAGCAGCATCCTGATGCATGAGTTGCACTAATGACAAAGTCTGCATAAGCCAAGCAAACTTGCCACTTGCCAGGGCGCTGCTCACACACACACAAACGAAAGTCCTCCCTACCCGCGATATGACCCATTGTGCAAATGCTCTGCAGGAAGTCCCCGCCTCCTCAATCAAGTCATGAACCTATCCGATAAATAAGCGGGTATCGTTCACATGGCCAATCGCCATGTGAGACGCAAAACCCAAATACATGGCAAAAGCAAACAGTTGGCAAGCCTGCCATAATGAAGCGTCCTCTTGTGCCGCTGACAAACACAGCTTGGCTATTGGCGCGGGCTCCACAATGCGGACTGGAGACCCTGCATATGTACAGATGAACCGGTTAAATATGCCAATTCCAACGACTAACGGATGCATTTGAGCGCGAACGGCAGTTTACCCCCCAAGCTTGCGGCCCAGACTTACCGTGCACAATACTGTGCTAAGGCGCCTCACATACGTCGCAGCCTCGTTAGACCTGAGGCCGCGCACTCGTGCAGCTTTCAAACAGAAAGCCTGAGGAAGTGGAGACCCTGCATAAGAACAGACGAAACGGTTAAATATGCCAATTCCAACGACTAACGGATGGATTTGGGCGCGAACGGCAGTTTACCCCCCAAGCTTGCGGCCCAGACTTACCGTGCACAATACCGTGCTAAGGCGCCTCACGTACGTCGCAGCCTCGTTAGAGCTGAGGCCGCGCACTCGTGCAGCTTTCAAACAGAAAGCCTGCGGAAGTGGAGACCCTGCATAAGAACAGATAAAACGGTTAAATATGCCAATTCCAACGACTAACGGATGGATTTGGGCGCGAACGGCAGTTTACCCCCCAAGCTTGCGGCCC
>NW_003307548.1:2369990-2370714 GCF_000143455.1 Volvox carteri f. nagariensis | reverse complement strand
GTCGACGGCAAGAAGAAGGTGGTGACGGTGAAGATTCGACGTGGAGAAGGTGATGGCGACGGCAAAACGTCGACGGCAAGAAGAAGGTGGTGACGGTGAAGATTCGACGCGATGAAGGTGATGGCGACGGCAAAACGTCGACGGCAAGAAGAAGGTGGTTACGGTGAAGATTCGACGCGATGAAGGTGATGGCGACGGCAAAACGTCGACGGCAAGAAGAAGGTGGTGACGGTGAAGATTCGACGTGAAGAAGGTGATGGCGACGGCAAAACGTCGACGGCAAGAAGAAGGTGGTGACGGTGAAGATTCGACGTGGAGAAGGTGATGGTGACGGCAAAACGTCGACGGCAAGAAGAAGGTGGTGACGGTGAAGATTCGACGTGAAGAAGGTGATGGCGACGGCAAAACGTCGACGGCAAGAAGAAGGTGGTGACGGTGAAGATTCGACGCGAAGAAGGTGATGGCGACGGCAAAACGTCGACGGCAAGAAGAAGGTGGTGACGGTGAAGATTCGACGTGCAGAAGGTGATGGTGACGGCAAAACGTCGACGGCAAGAAGAAGGTGGTGACGGTGAAGATTCGACGTGGAGAAGGTGATGGTGACGGCAAAACGTCGACGGCAAGAAGAAGGTGGTGACGGTGAAGATTCGACGTGGAGAAGGTGATGGTGACGGCAAAACGCCGACGGCAAGAAGAAGGTGGTGACGGTGAAGATTCGACGGGA
>NW_003307548.1:2366804-2368951 GCF_000143455.1 Volvox carteri f. nagariensis | reverse complement strand
GATTCGACGGGATGAAGGTGATGGTGACGGCAAAACGTCGACGGCAAGAAGAAGGTGGTGAGGGTGAAGATTCGACGTGGAGAAGGTGATGGCAACGGCAAAACGTCGGCGGCAAGAAGGTGGTGACGGTGAAGATTCGACGCGATGAAGGTGATGGCGACGGCAAAACGTCGACGGCAAGAAGAAGGTGGTGACGGTGAAGATTCGACGCGATGAAGGTGATGGCGACGGCAAAACGTCGACGGCAAGAAGAAGGTGGTGACGGTGAAGATTCGACGTGGAGAAGGTGATGGCAACGGCAAAACGTCGGCGGCAAGAAGAAGGTGGTGACGGTGAAGATTCGACGTGGAGAAGGTGATGGTGACGGCAAAACGTCGACGGCAAGAAGAAGGTGGTTACGGTGAAGATTCGACGTGGATGAAGGTGATGGTGACGGCAAAACGTCGGCGGTAAGAAGAAGGTGGTGACGGTGAAGATTCGACGTGGAGAAGGTGATGGTGACGGCAAAACGTCGACGGCAAGAAGAAGGTGGTTACGGTGAAGATTCGACGCGATGAAGGTGATGGCGACGGCAAAACGTCGACGGCAAGAAGAAGGTGGTGACGGTGAAGATTCGACGTGCAGAAGGTGATGGCGACGGAAAAACGTCGACGGCAAGAAGAAGGTGGTGACGGTGAAGATTCGACGTGGAGAAGGTGATGGTGACGGCAAAACGTCGACGGCAAGAAGAAGGTGGTGACGGTGAAGATTCGACGTGGAGAAGGTGATGGTGACGGCAAAACGTCGACGGCAAGAAGAAGGTGGTGACGGTGAAGATTCGACGTGGAGAAGGTGATGGTGACGGCAAAACGTCGACGGCAAGAAGAAGGTGGTGACGGTGAAGATTCGACGGGAACAATACAGTTGCAAAGCCGCCTCAAGCAAAAATGAACGGATACATGTTTGACGCAAAAATGTGCACACAAACATACATACACCTCATACACACACTTGCACACTACTCAACACACATGCATACTACAGAACGCACAATAGAACAAACACAGGAAGCGCATCACAACACATGCATACCACAGAGTGCAAAATCCTTTCTCTCCGCACGGTTAACTAAGGAAATAATTCAACCTAAACCATATCATGCCAGCATGATGCCAGGCCATGCCCCCCAAATCGCATGATGCCAGGCCATGCCCCCCAATCACATCATGCCAGGCCATGCCCCCCAAATCGCATCATGCCAGGCCATGTCCCCCAAATCACATCATGCCAGGCCATGCCCCCCAAATCACATCATGCCAGGCCATGGCCCCCCAATCACATCATGCCAGGCCATGCCCCCCCAATCACATCATGCCAGGCCATGTCCCCCAAATCGCATCACGCCAGGCCATGTCCCCGAACCGCATCATGCCGGGCCATGCCCCCCAATCGCATTGTGCTAGGCAAAACCCCAAACCTAGTTGCGCCCGGCCACCCCAGGCCCCGACAACATCCGCCCAGGTACCTCCCGGATCATTTTGCATGGGCCCATTACTGGGAAGTTCAGCTGCGCAAGTCCTCGTGCTGCATTGATTCCATTTGACGGTCCAACCGAAACCGTTGGTCATTATTAACGTTGATCACTCGATCGTTTACAGATCTGCTGTATTCGCCATTTATTGATATTATATTATTAACCGTTATATGGTCGGTATGGCCGTTTATTGTACGACACCATTCGTTCGGTCATTGCTCGTAGTTGGCGCTGCATGCAGCCAACAAGTTATCAAGCCAGCAAGAATGGCGGCAACTGATGATGATGACCATGATTATAATGATGACGATGACGATGATGATCATGATGATCATGATGCCGATGGCCTTTACAGCAGTTGATTGGAATGGCGGCAACTGATGATGATGATGATGATGACGATGATGGTGATGATGATCATGATGATGATGCGTCTATATGCCGCCGCCAACGTTGCCGCCGCCGCTAGCCAACTGGCCAGCAGCGGCGGCGCCCGGCTGGGTGCAGCTGGGTGCGGAGGAATTGCACCCAGCAGTGCACCTGAAGGAAAAGGGACAAGGCGGGGGAAGGGCGCGGGAGGCCAAAATACGGTTAGCAGTACGACACAACTAACACACACATAATTAGGTGACAG
>NW_003307548.1:2363941-2366754 GCF_000143455.1 Volvox carteri f. nagariensis | reverse complement strand
ACCATATCATGCCAGCATGATGCCAGGCCATGCCCCCCAAATCGCATGATGCCAGGCCATGCCCCCCAATCACATCATGCCAGGCCATGCCCCCCAAATCGCATCATGCCAGGCCATGTCCCCCAAATCGCATCATGCCAGGCCATGCCCCCAAATCGCATCATGCCAGGCCATGCCCCCCAAATCACATCATGCCAGGCCATGCCCCCCCAATCACATCATGCCAGGCCATGTCCCCAAAATCACATCATGCCAGGCAATGTCCCCCAAATCACATCATGCCAGGCCATGCCCCCCAAATCACATCATGCCAGGCCATGCCCCCCCAATCACATCATGCCAGGCCATGTCCCCCAAATCACATCATGCCAGGCCATGCCCCCCCAATCACATCATGCCAGGCCATGCCCCCCAAATCACATCATGCCAGGCCATGCCCCCCCAATCACATCATGCCAGGCCATGTCCCCCCAATCACATCATGCCAGGCCATGCCCCCCAAATCACATCATGCCAGGCCATGCCCCCCCAATCACATCATGCCAGGCCATGCCCCCCCAATCACATCATGCCAGGCCATGTCCCCCAAATCGCATCACGCCAGGCCATGTCCCCGAACCGCATCATGCCGGGCCATGCCCCCCAATCGCATTGTGCTAGGCAAAACCCCAAACCTAGTTGCGCCCGGCCACCCCAGGCCCCGACAACATCCGCCCAGGTACCTCCCGGATCATTTTGCATGGGCCCATTACTGGGAAGTTCAGCTGCGCAAGTCCTCGTGCTGCATTGATTCCATTTGACGGTCCAACCGAAACCGTTGGTCATTATTAACGTTGATCACTCGATCGTTTACAGATCTGCTGTATTCGCCATTTATTGATATTATATTATTAACCGTTATATGGTCGGTATGGCCGTTTATTGTACGACACCATTCGTTCGGTCATTGCTCGTAGTTGGCGCTGCATGCAGCCAACAAGTTATCAAGCCAGCAAGAATGGCGGCAACTGATGATGATGACCATGATTATAATGATGACGATGACGATGATGATCATGATGATCATGATGCCGATGGCCTTTACAGCAGTTGATTGGAATGGCGGCAACTGATGATGATGATGATGATGACGATGATGGTGATGATGATCATGATGATGATGCGTCTATATGCCGCCGCCAACGTTGCCGCCGCCGCTAGCCAACTGGCCAGCAGCGGCGGCGCCCGGCTGGGTGCAGCTGGGTGCGGAGGAATTGCACCCAGCAGTGCACCTGAAGGAAAAGGGACAAGGCGGGGGAAGGGCGCGGGAGGCCAAAATACGGTTAGCAGTACGACACAACTAACACACACATAATTAGGTGACAGTTGCAAGCAAGGGTACCGCTGCTGGTCCCCACCACGCACACCCCATGCACCAAAACCCCAAGCCCATCCGCACCCACCTCAGCCGGGCCCATCATCAGCAACGCCCGCTCGGTGCCACTGGGGCGCACAGGTTGATGCCCCAGCCGCACCTGAAGAGGAGGTGCGTGATGAAGGGGGAAACGGCCAGAGGGGATAGGTAAGGGGGCAGCATACACGGGGGGGAGGGGGGTAAAACACCAAATGTCATTATTTTGCCCAAAAGTCACAAGGCCTCGTTGCGACACGTGCGCTGCGGCCCTGCGGCCTTTTTCCACGACCACTAGTTGAACCCAAATCACGAAGTACGCACCACACCCTCACCCACGTCGCCCACCCACCCATCCACCCACCTGAGACGGGCGTTATAAAAGTACGGCCGGCCCCTGCGTGCGGGTGCCGGCAGGCCGGACGACTCGTACGCCCCGAGTCCCGGCAGCCAGTCGACCCTGCATTCGGGTCCTGGCACCAGGGAAGCTGCCGCAAACCCTGGCGATAAAGGGCCCGGGCCATGGCCACTGCTGCAGCTGCTTGCTGATCTGCCGGCTGCTGCTGCTGCTGCTGCTGCTGCTGCTGACTACATAATGAAAAAAGTAAAAATACGGTGACAGGAAGTGCAAAGGCCTGGGAAAACCCATAACCTCTACAACCCCGGCACCCTAATGCACGCCTTAGCTTATTAGGCTGAGGCGCATTACTAATCTATAATAACATATTTAAAACAGAGTAAATAAATAAGTAAATAAATAAAGCGGAAATAGATATCATGGTTCAGCTTTATTTATTCATCTATTATTTAATAAGGTGTAGCCTGAGGCTACTAGCCTCCCCTTAATTAGGTAATCCCCAAACAAATGAAAATCAATTGTGCACAACCAGGGCTGTGGGCACCACAAACGAAAACACGACAGACTGTACACGCGCGGCAACAGCCGCGACACGCGCACACTCGCTGATGCTGGTTGTTGGCTGCTGGCTGATAGCTGCGTAGCGTAGCCCATTTAGGCAATATAACTGGCTGCAGCTGCTGGCTGGTTAGATAACGCTAGCTACCATCCACAAAACCCAGCGACGACAATAAAACCGGCCGGTCACCACCAACTGTCCACCAACTGTCCACCAACTGGATCAACATCTGCCAACCTCTTCCAACCAAACATATCTCCAACGGACAACTTCCACCATGACAACCATATCTCTCGACCCGATCCTCCATATCTTTGGACTCCCTTATTTTCCTGCTTTGAACTAGTCCTTCCGTTTGCAACGAATGTCGTGGTTTGAGCAAGGATGTCTCCCTTTTCATCTTTCTTTTGTGCATGGTAGGTTTGAAAGCGGAAGGGTGAAAAAGGCCGCGGTGGCAGCAACGCCAGAGGTGAAAAGCCGCAGCGGCGGCAGGGAAAGGTAATGCA
>NW_003307548.1:2359901-2360890 GCF_000143455.1 Volvox carteri f. nagariensis | reverse complement strand
CTGCATTTTGTGCGGAACTGGCGGATCGCGGGCAGTTTCGAATTCTCCATCACAATTAAAACAGTAGCATCCCCACACACACGCACACATGCACACACACGCACACACACACACACGCACACACACACACACACATACTCTTACACACAACTACACACACACGCGCGAGAGAAAGCACATTCTCACCCACATTTGAACACCTACATACATACAAACATACATACATACAATCGCGCACAAATACAAGCCACTGAACACCGCAACAATAACCATCGGCCGGCATTGCAGCTTCTATCTGTGTTTGCTGACCTTATCTTTGCAGTTTGCTGCCTTTGTGCTTTTGCTGTCGCTGTTGCTGTTGCTGCTTGCCGGCACAACAGGAGAAAAACACCGCGCCACGAAACACCCACAGCAAGAAACTTTGCTCCGAACGTATGTACGACATCACTAAATCACGAACGGACACAAAGTGGCACCCACGCAGTGAACATACGGGGAAAGACCTTCATGCCATACTCCCTACACGCCGTACCTTGCCAAGGTACAACAATTTCATACCGAAATCCCCCTCCGTCACCAACTCGTCTATCCATGTGCAACACGTCTTCTCCCATAGAATCCAAGAACCTGCCCAGCACACCCACCTGGCGATTGTGACGTCAGCTCGGCCGCTAGTGGAGGATGATGACGAAGGCAGTGCGCGGCAGCGGCTGATGCACGCGAGGGGCCCTTGGGGTTCCAGTTCTACACACTCGCTGGTGCCAGGTCCCCTCGATCACACCTGCAAAAGGAGCAAGACAGGTGCCTTACTATGAAAGTCGAAATGAGCAGTCGTCTCTGTCGCGAGGAAGGTCAAGGACTTCGGACGAAGTGGTCATGTCTCGCCTAACGACGTGTACTTTTCTGCCAAACCGTCTAGCTTTCAGCCTTCGTAGCCTCCTTACACAGCGTAAGCATAATTGTCGGGATTACGCTCCAACGCCGCATAC
>NW_003307548.1:2357311-2359609 GCF_000143455.1 Volvox carteri f. nagariensis | reverse complement strand
TGGGCGGGGAAATACACACACACACACGCTGTTAATCAGCTAGCAGGGGACGCAACGAGCACAGACTTTGCACGGCAAAACAACATGAGCAGCTGCGCACAAAATGCAGAAACATACTAATAAGCACACAGGCGGATCGCGGGCAGTTTCGAATTCTCCATCACAATTAAAACAGTAGCATCCCCACACACACGCACACATGCACACACACGCACACACACACACACGCACACACACACACACATACTCTTACACACAACTACACACACACGCGCGAGAGAGAGCACATTCTCACCCACATTTGAACACCTACATACATACAAACATACATACATACAATCGCGCACAAATACAAGCCACTGAACACCGCAACAATAACCATCGGCCGGCATTGCAGCTTCTATCTGTGTTTGCTGACCTTATCTTTGCAGTTTGCTGCCTTTGTGCTTTTGCTGTCGCTGTTGCTGTTGCTGCTTGCCGGCACAACAGGAGAAAAACACCGCGCCACGAAACACCCACAGCAAGAAACTTTGCTCCGAACGTATGTACGACATCACTAAATCACGAACGGACACAAAGTGGCACCCACGCAGTGAACATACGGGGAAAGACCTTCATGCCATACTCCCTACACGCCGTACCTTGCCAAGGTACAACAATTTCATACCGAAATCCCCCTCCGTCACCAACTCGTCTATCCATGTGCAACACGTCTTCTCCCATAGAATCCAAGAACCTGCCCAGCACACCCACCTGGCGATTGTGACGTCAGCTCGGCCGCTAGTGGAGGATGATGACGAAGGCAGTGCGCGGCAGCGGCTGATGCACGCGAGGGGCCCTTGGGGTTCCAGTTCTACACACTCGCTGGTGCCAGGTCCCCTCGATCACACCTGCAAAAGGAGCAAGACAGGTGCCTTACTATGAAAGTCGAAATGAGCAGTCGTCTCTGTCGCGAGGAAGGTCAAGGACTTCGGACGAAGTGGTCATGTCTCGCCTAACGACGTGTACTTTTCTGCCAAACTGTCTAGCTTTCAGCCTTCGTAGCCTCCTTACACAGCGTAAGCATAATTGTCGGGATTACGCTCAAACGCCGCATACGCCCATATTCTTGCAGCAGAGCGTTGCACAAACGTCGAAAGCCCGTCGACAAAGCCACCTTGATGCTTCAAATATCCATACATGAACACGAGAGACAAGCAGCTCACCTCAAAAAAATTGAGTCGCACGTTGCCCTCAGCAGACGAGTTAGGCATGTCGATGTCCGTGAAGCGGCGACGCTGTGCCTGGAGCAACGTCAGCAGGGGCTAAACAAATAAATGATTGAGCTAGCCGCGTAATAAAGTAGAGCAATGGAACTGAAGTGCGGCGGCTACAGCGTGAAGGTTTTGCAATGAACAGTACCTTGCAAACGTTTGCAGGGTCCAAAGCAGCTTCTCGGAATTCCACGCAGCTGTTCATATGTTCTAACTCATTTGCTGGTGATATGTAGGAAGCTAGCAGCTTTTACGAACGCAACAGAGGTGGAACAGGCCAAAATACGTTGTGTAAAAGCCAGCGATTATATATCGGACGTTGTGCACATTTGCTAAAAGAGCTGGAAGTGCTATGGGAGGTGCCTTTTGTCAGAGGCCAGCTAAGTTGTACGGCGTCCGGTAAAAGGTGCGCAACAGCTGCAAATCCAGGTGTGTTGGTAAGGTGCAGATCGGCGAACTCACTTTGTCGACAGTTAGCCTATTTATATTTATATTATAGCTGCATGTCACTGCATTATCACGTCCACTCCCGTTCCTCTGCACCTGGTTACGTCCCCGGAAGCAATATCCCTCAGTGCAAGCCCTTGCAACAAACAACATATCAAGTCATCATGAAGGCCGCTGCTCCATTTTTGCTTATGCGCAAAGCGGGCGATTGACGTATTCTGCTCATGGCGGAAGTGCCACGAGCTATTGATACAGCGTTATGGATCTTGAAGCTCTTCTTGAGTGTCTAAGATGCTTTGAGTCATGTTTGCTCACAGGAGGAACTGCGGCCCGAACAAGGGCGCCACCGAACTACTATCATGGAGGGCTTCCTTTGACAGGGCTAAGCCCTATACACACCTTACGGGTTCAAATCTTCCGTAAAACGGAGGCCTTAGGTGCTCCGAGGAAAAAGCGACATACCGAAGGTCATCGTCAACCACCTACACAATGACAAGGATGCTGGCGCCCTCACCCTCGCTGTCACCAGCACCAGCACCGTCCTCGTCACCCAGCACTGCTGTGAGCAGCGAGATCGTCCCCGCCCAGCTCCCTACCA
>NW_003307548.1:2353650-2357261 GCF_000143455.1 Volvox carteri f. nagariensis | reverse complement strand
TAATTCCTGTCGGTGCATCACCGGTCCTCATCCTGCCATTTAAACTGGATACCCTCGTTTGCAGCCTTGCCTCGCGTTTCCCGCACCATTAAGCACCTTGGAAAAATGCTCGGTAAAAGCATTAATATCTGAGATCCAGCAATCAGGCGGTTTTCGCCCACGCAGCCATGTCCACAAGCCGCGTGGGTTGGACAGGGTGGCCTGAATCCTCCTCCGCATATTTTCCAATTCGGTCTCCTGAATAGCGGCCTTCCTAGTAGCCTCCTTAAAGACACGGTGCTTGGCCTTCCAGGTAGCCCTATGAATGTCCGGCAGCTTGCCCGAGGCGGAGTCCCTGATCTCCTTACGGAAACTCATCATATCATTCCACGCAGCGGCACAGTCCTCGTTCCACCAGTCACGCTTCACAAAATTCACCTTTTTACCCGTGCGACGCCGAACATCTCCCTAGCACACGTCCCGATTAGGGTGCGCAAGTCATTCATGCTTTCATCACAAGAGGCCCCTTCTCCTTGAGTTATCCTGTCCTCCCCACCTTTTACACACACACACAGACACACGCACGCACACACAAGCACCCTCTCTCTTCCCAACCCATCCACCCACCTTGTTCACAGCCACCCTTCGCCCCTTCTTCCCCCCAAGCACACACACACACACACAGGTACATGAGCGTCTACTCATGTACCTGTAACACGGCTCGTTCCACAGGCTGCCGTACCCCCATGATGCGGCAGTGCAGACCGTCGCAAACTTGGTTGGTTTACATCGCAGTGAACAGGATGCGGAGACAGCAGAGCTCGTTGGCCAGTAGAGCTCTTTGGCCAACCGTAATCTATGGAAGTTGCCATCATAGCGTAACTGCGCGAGAAAGCATACGTTTTTCAAATATGCTTTGCACCATCAACATTGCTGACACGAAGAGGGAAGGTCTTTGGCCCAAACAACAAATCTTTCCTGAGAATGAATTCACACAGCGAAAGTGCTCGAATGATCGAGGAGGGATCGTGGCCAGCTCTGCAATGTGAAATTTGAAGCCGAGAGCGTCTCGGTGCGTGCGAGCACCGTTGTTTCACGTGAAGTAAAGTTGTGTTTCAGCTATTTTCGGTATTAACTGTTGCTTCTGTTAACTGAAATTTTGTTACTCGTTTGAGAATTATTTTGGTAACTGGGTTGTAGCCGTATGTCCATCATTTGCATTTCACTCCACAGACTCCAGACAGCGTTTACAAACCTATCTAACCAACACTTGGAGCTCTAAATATCTCATCGCATCTCTTCCTTTCGCTTTCATGCTTTATGCGTGCGTCCAGTTACACGCGGCCGGCGGCGTTTGTGAAGTAGTAGGCTGCTGCATGCTGAACCACCGAACAGCCAGCAGCGCTTCCAACAAGTTGCCTGGCCCTCCGCTTTCCGGACACCATCACACAGAATACCATATTACCATCAACTTTGAATTGGATGGGAGCGGCGCTATGTCGTTGCGTCTCGTGCGGCGCCCCAAGCGATGCCGCTCGCCCCGATATTGCCGCCAGCACCGCAACTTTTGCCAGCAGCAAGCCAAATCAAATCTGCGATCCTCCTTAGCAGCAGCAGCAGCTCGAGCTCGCACCGACTGCGGAGGGGCCCGAGGGGGCACAGCGCATTGCTGCCCCATGGGTCCTTCCAGCGCACCTCAACGTCACTTCGGACCTTTCGGCCACCAACGCGCAGCACCTTTGCCAGCTTCCAGCCTTTCGCGAAGATTCGTCATCGTCCTCAGCTGTCGCTGCCGCGACCGACTTCCTTAGCCTTAGAGCTGCAACGGCAGGCCTTAGCGCAGCAGCAGCAGCAGCAGCAGCAGCAGCAGGAGCTATTAGTCATTAGGAACAGGCCCCAGTTCAAGCATTCCAACGCGAAGCCGTCGAGCAGAGGCAAGTACGGCGGGACCTGCCGCCGACGGCACCGCTGCCGCCGCCGCCGCGTTGCACCTGGCAGGACGCGGTCGCCACAAGCAGTATTGGCGCCACCGACAGCCCCTTCGCCGCCACCGCCGGCGCCGCCACTGCCGTACCAGCCTCCGTACCATCTGCCACCGGGGGAGTTCCCGGGGTGTTGGGGCGCCTGCGACCCCGCACCCCGCGCGCGTTCCTGCTCGCCGACTTGCCGCGCCCGGCTCCTGCGGCAAACAACAAGAACAAGCTCGTCTTTCCCCCCTCCCTCTCTCCCTCCCCCGCAGCTCCCTTCAGCATGTGGTCGGGTGCGGCCGTCTCCTCCCTCTCCGCCTTCTCACAAACCGTGAGGTCGCTTTCAAGCTGCCATTCAAGTCCTCACGGCGCCGCCAGGGCCCAACACCCGCCCGCCTTGTCGGGCGGCGGCGGCGGCGGATCTCACAGGCAGTTGCTGACGTCAATGTCATCGATCTCGTCCACTGCTACCGCCGCCCCCTCTCCCGCCGCCGTCGCCACGCAGTCGCCGCCAGCGCCGCCGACAACTCCCGTACAGCTATCACCGCCGACAGACGCTGCGGCGGAAGGCGTTACAGCGAGCGGCGATGTACGGGACGGATGCGGCGTCAATCGGGTGCCGCAGCGGCCCTCAGCGTCGCGGAGCCGCCGCCGCCGCCATCGGGCCGGGCGCCGGTAGGTGCGGCGGTAATGGCGGCGGCAGCCAGACCAACGAACCAGCTGCCGTACACACCGGTACGACGCAGGTTGAAGCTCCACCCCGTGGGCTTGTCGAAGGCCTTGCGCACCCAGCAAACGTAAGCGGCGTTGGCGGCGACAGTATCACATCGCGACGAACGACAGACGGTGTCACAGCCCTGGATGCTGATGCCGTACCGCAGATTCCCAGCACAGGCAGCGGGTACGATGTCTGCGCCCCTGCTTATGTGCCGTACGGTCGAGAGATGGGGCTCAGGGGAGGTGGTGCAAGAAGCGCCACTGTCGTCGGCGGCAGTAGCGGTGTCAGTGCAGGCGGCAGCGACGGCGGCGGTGGCGTTGGCAGTGGCACTCTGGGTAATAGGACGCTGTCGTGGGCCTTACGCACAGCGCCAGCGGGGTGGGATTCCGCGTTTTCCCATACGGGATCGTTTCCCGATGGCGGCACCCGCCGCCGCCGCCGCCGCGGTGGCGGCGGCGGCGGCAGGGTCGCCGCCGGCACCGGCATCGAGGGTGGCGCCGAAACCTTGGAAGTAAACAGCGGCGCTCCCGTCGGCCGTACGGCAGATAGGCGCATGGGACGAGCTGCTGCTGCTGCGGCTGCTGGCGCGGAGGCTGCGTTACCCAGACCCGAGTTCACGTTCGGCGAACCTAGGTCCTTGTGTTCCCGGAGGCGCTCGTCCATGGCCGTTGTGGTAAGAACCGTTAGGGGTAACGGCCACGTGATAGTAATGGCAGTTAGAATCGTTGATTACGACGTGGAAGTTCATCTTGCACAGCCTTAGTAAAATTCCTTCTCCTTCAGGACGTTTCTTTCCTCACTCTTAACCCTAAAACCTCAAAGCCACAAGTCCCTAAAACCCTAAAATCCTAACATTCACACCGCAGGTTGCTGCCGGGGCTGGGTCAGACACCAGCAACGCAACAGCAACGGCGCCACCAGCCGTACATTTGCAGTACGATAACTTC
>NW_003307548.1:2348766-2352209 GCF_000143455.1 Volvox carteri f. nagariensis | reverse complement strand
AGAGCTGAGGCCGCGCACTCGTGCAGCTTTCAAACAGAAAGCCTGCGGAAGTGGAGACCCTGCATAAGAACAGACGAAACGGTTAAATATGCCAATTCCAACGACTAACGGATGGATTTGGGCGCGAACGGCAGTTTACCCCCCAAGCTTGCGGCCCAGACTTACCGTGCACAATACTGTGCTAAGGCGCCTCACGTACGTCGCAGCCTCGTTAGAGCTGAGGCCGCGCACTCGTGCAGCTTTCAAACAGAAAGCCTGCGGAAGTGGAGACCCTGCATAAGAACAGATAAAACGGTTAAATATGCCAATTCCAACGACTAACGGATGGATTTGGGCGCGAACGGCAGTTTACCCCCCAAGCTTGCGGCCCAGACTTACCGTGCACAACACTGTGCTAAGGCGCCTCACGTACGTCGCAGCCTCGTTAGAGCTGAGGCCGCGCACTCGTGCAGCTTTCAAACAGAAAGCCTGAGGAAGTGGAGACCCTGCATAAGAACAGATAAAACGGTTAAATATGCCAATTCCAACGACTAACGGATGGATTTGGGCGCGAACGGCAGTTTACCCCCCAAGCTTGCGGCCCAGACTTACCGTGCACAACACTGTGCTAAGGCGCCTCACGTACGTCGCAGCCTCGTTAGAGCTGAGGCCGCGCACTCGTGCAGCTTTCAAACAGAAAGCCTGCGGAAGTGGAGACCCTGCATAAGAACAGATAAAACGGTTAAATATGCCAATTCCAACGACTAACGGATGGATTTGAGCGCGAACGGCAGTTTACCCCCCAAGCTTGCGGCCCAGACTTACCGTGCACAATACCGTGCTAAGGCGCCTCACGTACGTCGCAGCCTCGTTAGACCTGAGGCCGCGCACTCGTGCAGCTTTCAAACAGAAAGCCTGCGGAAGTGGAGACCCTGCATAAGAACAGATAAAACGGTTAAATATGCCAATTCCAACGACTAACGGATGGATTTGGGCGCGAACGGCAGTTTACCCCCCAAGCTTGCGGCCCAGACTTACCGTGCACAATACTGTGCTAAGGCGCCTCACGTACGTCGCAGCCTCGTTAGAGCTGAGGCCGCGCACTCGTGCAGCTTTCAAACAGAAAGCCTGAGGAAGTGGAGACCCTGCATAAGAACAGATAAAACGGTTAAATATGCCAATTCCAACGACTAACGGATGGAACGGTGTCACAGCCCTGGATGCTGATGCCGCCGCTGATCGCCGCCGCAGCAGCAGCAGCAGGCACCGCTATCACAGGTCGAACCTGCTGCCCCAGGAGGGGGAGGAGGGCGGCCTGGTGTATCCGGCAGTCGTACGACACCGCTGCTGTTGCCGTCGCTGGAGAAGTCGCCAAGTCGCCGAAAAGGCTCACAGCTGGCGGCGACGGCACGTCCTCACTGTACGGCGGCGCCCGTGCAGCCACGGCGGCGGCGCCTTCCGCCGCTGATCGCGCTACTTGGGCGCTACAGGGTGGTGGCGACAGCCGCCTCAATGACGTGCGTGGCGTGCTGCGTGATGGAAAGGATGGTATCGGAGCGGGATGCCGTGATGTCCGGGAACCCGAGCCAGAGAGGGTGTCTCTGTCTCCTGGGCTTCGACTCCGCCTCCGCCAGGATCTGGGCACGGAGGCCGCAGCGGCAGCGGAGGCGCGAGGCGGCGGAGATGATGAAGGCTCGGAGAAGGGCATTACCCTTGGCGGCGGCGACAGAGGCGACGGAGATGATGAAGACGACGGAGGCAGTGGCGGCGCCGAAGAGGAAGTGGAGCCGAGTGCTGAAGCTCCCGCCGCCGCCGCCGCCGCCGCCGCCGCCACCACTGCCTCAGCCGCCGCCACGGCTCCCACAACACCCGCCAGTGCGTTCCGCAGCGGCAACCAGTCGGGCAGGTCGTTGGGCGGCGCTGGCAAAGGTAACAAGTTCCGGGAGAAGTACGGCACCAAGGCGGCAGCCATGGGGCTTTGTACGGCACCTGATCGCAGCAGCCGCCCCGCGCAGACGGCACCAGCGACCCTTAGGGCGCAGATGCACGCGGCGGCAGTGCTGGCGGCAGCGGCGGCGGCAACTCCGGCGCTCGCGTGTTGTCAACCGTCATCACGGGAAGCGCGGGTCGCATCAGCGGCGACGGCGTTGCGTCGCCGTACGTCCCACGTGGATCAATGTCAGCCCGGTTGCCGTCACCCATGCGGCCCAGAGGGGATTTCGGTTGTTACGGCAGCGGCAGCGGCGGCGGCGGCTTGGCCAGCGGCGGCAGCTTGAGTGAGGGGGCTTTCGCCAGCGGCATGATCGTCCTTGGCGGCAGTGGCGACTCGGCGGAGATGTCCAAGCTGCCGCCAGTGTCGGAAATCCCTATGCCGTACTCGATGTTGGGAACGTACGGCTCCGGCGTTAGCAGTATGCGAGGCCGGCTGGTATGCCCTGTCGTGGAGGAAGATGGAGAGGGAGAGGGAGAGGAGGCAGGCGACGCGCCGCCACCACCGCCGCCGCCGCTGGCGTCTCAGCAGCAGCGGCATAAGACGACGCCGCAACAGACGCGATCCGGCAGCAGCGGCGGTGGCGGCAGCGGCGGCAGCGGTGGCAGCGGAGCCGCCGCCAATGTCACGGTTCCCCAATTTGGGTCGTCTCTCTCCTGGAGTTCCACGCCAGGTGACCCAGGGGTCAGTGAGCCAGGAAATGCCGAAGCGGCTGTGGCGGCGGAAGCGTCGGCGGCAGTAGCGCACATGGCCGTTGAGCTCCGATCGGGTATGAAAGGGCTGCGGGGCTCACCAAGCCATACGGCTTCTACCGCCGCTGCCTATGAGCCAAGGATGCCGGCGGCGGAGCAGCGGCAGCAGACGCCGCCGTCGCCGTCGCCGTCGCCGCCGCCGCCGCCGCCACGCTCTGCTTCTCCGTTCCGCGGGTCGCCGTCACGCGACGACTTCAGTCGTCGGGCCGCCGTCCGCACCGGCGGTAGCTCCCCGTAGCCCAGTTGGATGAGGTGGGGGTTGGGGGATCACTGCCCCCCAGACGCGAGTGACATACTTTATATATATACTGTTAATGTATTATTATACGTACTATTTTTAATATTCTTTATTTTTTTGTAAAATGATTCATATTTTATTTTGGTGTATCCTGATATAGCATTGCACATTTCCGTACTGTACGGCATGCCTGTTTACCCGCTGCCGCCCCTCCATAACACCCTTCCTTTGCTCGTCTTTCCCCCCTCCCTCTCCCTCCCCCGCAGCTCCCTTCAGCATGTGGTCGGGTGCGGCCGTCTCCACCCTCTCCGCCTTCTCACAAACCGTGAGGTCGCTTCCAAGCTGCCATCCAAGTCCTCACGGCGCCGCCAGGGCCCAACACCCGCCCGCCTTGTCGGNCGGCGGCGGCGGCGGGGGGAGCTATCACCGCCGACAGACGCTGCGGCGGAAGGCGTTACAGCGAGCGGCGATGTACGGGACGGAT
>NW_003307548.1:2343183-2348716 GCF_000143455.1 Volvox carteri f. nagariensis | reverse complement strand
TTGGTTGGTTTACATCGCAGTGAACAGGATGCGGAGACAGCAGAGCTCGTTGGCCAGTAGAGCTCTTTGGCCAACCGTAATCTATGGAAGTTGCCATCATAGCGTAACTGCGCGAGAAAGCATACGTTTTTCAAATATGCTTTGCACCATCAACATTGCTGACACGAAGAGGGAAGGTCTTTGGCCCAAACAACAAATCTTTCCTGAGAATGAATTCACACAGCGAAAGTGCTCGAATGATCGAGGAGGGATCGTGGCCAGCTCTGCAATGTGAAATTTGAAGCCGAGAGCGTCTCGGTGCGTGCGAGCACCGTTGTTTCACGTGAAGTAAAGTTGTGTTTCAGCTATTTTCGGTATTAACTGTTGCTTCTGTTAACTGAAATTTTGTTACTCGTTTGAGAATTATTTTGGTAACTGGGTTGTAGCCGTATGTCCATCATTTGCATTTCACTCCACAGACTCCAGACAGCGTTTACAAACCTATCTAACCAACACTTGGAGCTCTAAATATCTCATCGCATCTCTTCCTTTCGCTTTCATGCTTTATGCGTGCGTCCAGTTACACGCGGCCGGCGGCGTTTGTGAAGTAGTAGGCTGCTGCATGCTGAACCACCGAACAGCCAGCAGCGCTTCCAACAAGTTGCCTGGCCCTCCGCTTTCCGGACACCATCACACAGAATACCATATTACCATCAACTTTGAATTGGATGGGAGCGGCGCTATGTCGTTGCGTCTCGTGCGGCGCCCCAAGCGATGCCGCTCGCCCCGATATTGCCGCCAGCACCGCAACTTTTGCCAGCAGCAAGCCAAATCAAATCTGCGATCCTCCTTAGCAGCAGCAGCAGCTCGAGCTCGCACCGACTGCGGAGGGGCCCGAGGGGGCACAGCGCATTGCTGCCCCATGGGTCCTTCCAGCGCACCTCAACGTCACTTCGGACCTTTCGGCCACCAACGCGCAGCACCTTTGCCAGCTTCCAGCCTTTCGCGAAGATTCGTCATCGTCCTCAGCTGTCGCTGCCGCGACCGACTTCCTTAGCCTTAGAGCTGCAACGGCAGGCCTTAGCGCAGCAGCAGCAGCAGCAGCAGCAGCAGCAGGAGCTATTAGTCATTAGGAACAGGCCCCAGTTCAAGCATTCCAACGCGAAGCCGTCGAGCAGAGGCAAGTACGGCGGGACCTGCCGCCGACGGCACCGCTGCCGCCGCCGCCGCGTTGCACCTGGCAGGACGCGGTCGCCACAAGCAGTATTGGCGCCACCGACAGCCCCTTCGCCGCCACCGCCGGCGCCGCCACTGCCGTACCAGCCTCCGTACCATCTGCCACCGGGGGAGTTCCCGGGGTGTTGGGGCGCCTGCGACCCCGCACCCCGCGCGCGTTCCTGCTCGCCGACTTGCCGCGCCCGGCTCCTGCGGCAAACAACAAGAACAAGCTCGTCTTTCCCCCCTCCCTCTCTCCCTCCCCCGCAGCTCCCTTCAGCATGTGGTCGGGTGCGGCCGTCTCCTCCCTCTCCGCCTTCTCACAAACCGTGAGGTCGCTTTCAAGCTGCCATTCAAGTCCTCACGGCGCCGCCAGGGCCCAACACCCGCCCGCCTTGTCGGGCGGCGGCGGCGGCGGATCTCACAGGCAGTTGCTGACGTCAATGTCATCGATCTCGTCCACTGCTACCGCCGCCCCCTCTCCCGCCGCCGTCGCCACGCAGTCGCCGCCAGCGCCGCCGACAACTCCCGTACAGCTATCACCGCCGACAGACGCTGCGGCGGAAGGCGTTACAGCGAGCGGCGATGTACGGGACGGATGCGGCGTCAATCGGGTGCCGCAGCGGCCCTCAGACATCGCAGAGCCGCCGCCGCCGCCATCGGGCCGGGCGCCGGTAGGTGCGGCGGTAATGGCGGCGGCAGCCAGACCAACGAACCAGCTGCCGTACACACCGGTACGACGCAGGTTGAAGCTCCACCCCGTGGGCTTGTCGAAGGCCTTGCGCACCCAGCAAACGTAAGCGGCGTTGGCGGCGACAGTATCACATCGCGACGAACGACAGACGGTGTCACAGCCCTGGATGCTGATGCCGTACCGCAGATTCCCAGCACAGGCAGCGGGTACGATGTCTGCGCCCCTGCTTATGTGCCGTACGGTCGAGAGATGGGGCTCAGGGGAGGTGGTGCAAGAAGCGCCACTGTCGTCGGCGGCAGTAGCGGTGTCAGTGCAGGCGGCAGCGACGGCGGCGGTGGCGTTGGCAGTGGCACTCTGGGTAATAGGACGCTGTCGTGGGCCTTACGCACAGCGCCAGCGGGGTGGGATTCCGCGTTTTCCCATACGGGATCGTTTCCCGATGGCGGCACCCGCCGCCGCCGCCGCCGCGGTGGCGGCGGCGGCGGCAGGGTCGCCGCCGGCACCGGCATCGAGGGTGGCGCCGAAACCTTGGAAGTAAACAGCGGCGCTCCCGTCGGCCGTACGGCAGATAGGCGCATGGGACGAGCTGCTGCTGCTGCGGCTGCTGGCGCGGAGGCTGCGTTACCCAGACCCGAGTTCACGTTCGGCGAACCTAGGTCCTTGTGTTCCCGGAGGCGCTCGTCCATGGCCGTTGTGGTAAGAACCGTTAGGGGTAACGGCCACGTGATAGTAATGGCAGTTAGAATCGTTGATTACGACGTGGAAGTTCATCTTGCACAGCCTTAGTAAAATTCCTTCTCCTTCAGGACGTTTCTTTCCTCACTCTTAACCCTAAAACCTCAAAGCCACAAGTCCCTAAAACCCTAAAATCCTAACATTCACACCGCAGGTTGCTGCCGGGGCTGGGTCAGACACCAGCAACGCAACAGCAACGGCGCCACCAGCCGTACATTTGCAGTACGATAACTTCCCCGGTGTGTGAACACCCATATCCGCCGCTGACACCACTCGTTCGGCGGCGCTGCCGTACATCTCCATCACCTCAACCGGGGACCCGGAATCGCCATTTCGCGCCACAATGGCCGCCGTGAGTACGACATCGTCGCCGATCCCGTCGCCGATCCCGTCGCCGTCGGCTGCGACGGCGGCGACGGTGGCGTCGTCAGAGTCCCCCCGACCTCGGAGACCGTCAGCATGGCCGTGGGCTTTCCAGGGGGATCGCGAGGGCGACGGGGGAGCAAAGGAATGCCGCCAACACGGTACGGCAACGCCGCATCCCCCGCCGCCGCTGACAACTCTCGCTGCCGCTGCCGCCCTTTCCATTCCTTCCGGCGGCGGAGCGTTCACTCCATCGGCTCCGTCAGGCCCGCAGCGATCCGTACACTCACCATCTGCTGAGACAGCCTCGAGGACGACATTATGCCGTACAAGTAGCGGCGGCGGCTTCGTCGGGGCCAATCTTGTTTCTGGAACTCAAGGCACACAGTTTTCAGCCTGCACCAAACAACCACTAGCAGCAGGAAAACGGGCCACGTTTGGCCTCAGTGCCCTGTGTCGAGATAAGAATTAGTACCCCTAAGCTGAGCTGTGCATGTCCGTCTACAACGCGCTCGTTGTGCCGGTGTTTTCGTATGAGGCGCAAGTTTGGGGACCTGATTTTATTGGTGTGAATTCCGAGTGCGCAATGGCGAACCCTATGGTGCCCGACTACGGTTTCACTTTATCGCGAGCTTGTCGTAATTAGTACCCCTAGCTTACTTAGAAGAGTTCGCTAGGCGTCTAGACGCCCGGTGGGAGTGCCCGGGCACCCTAGGTAATCCATGCACCTTCCAAAGTGGAAGTACCGGCGTCAAGGCATGTCGCTATCTGAACTGGATAGGGACGCCCCCACTTAGGGGCACGCGGCATAAGTGGCTGAAACCGCCGTTTCTGGTTAGGCTGTTGGGAGTTAAGAGATTAACTGACCTAACTGCCGTGAGTGCACAGCGTGCACCTGCAGGCTTTGTGACGGCGGGGCGGTTGAAGACGAGATGCATGTTTTTGCGGAATGCCCGGTGTACAATAGCACACGGGCAAAGTACGATCGTGACCTCGCGTTTCAAGCGCATGATTATGACCGAGGCCCCACCCCTGGTGCACTAGCCAGGTTCCGCTCGGAAGTCTGGGAGGCCCGGCATGTTGCTTTAAGGCGCTTCATGCTCAATCGGATGAGGGAGGACGATGATGATCCACCATGTAACCACACTAAAACGATTTACTAACGATGAGAATGGAGGCGTCAGACTGGCACTCTTTACCTCGAAACCTCATAGTCAAACCCTTAGAAACGGAGAAAGGCGAAGGAGGTAGCGACGTCAGCATCAGGAGCAGATACCGGAGGGTCGTACCAGAACTAGACAGGACCAGTTACCCAGCAGAGTGTCGCTTCCTTATCGCAGCAACAACATCGAACAGCGTGGTACGTATGAAAACCACCTGATGTTGAATGCGGTGCGATGCTCTTGCAGTTCAAGTGCAGTGCAACAGATACTCTCACTAGCACGAGCAGGAGGCGGGTGAATGAAAACGTAATGTTAGGCACAGCTGGTAGGCAGAAAGCTGTGCAGAGTCGAACTAAATTTGGGGCACATAGCTGATCAGAGAGAAGGGACAAACGGATCCCAAGTGAAGCGCGGACCAGTCAAACACTGAAGCTGCTCGAATTCGGAAGTGCAAAGTGTGCGAGTCGAAGGGATGAGTGCAGAAATTCGTCCTTGTGTTACAAGATTGACGAGGCTCGGCAATTAGAGCAGCAAAGACAGCAGCATCCTGATGCATGAGTAGCACTAATGACAAAGTCTGCATAAGCCAAGCAAACTTGCCACTTGCCAGGGCGCTGCTCACACACACACAAACGAAAGTCCTCCCTACCCGCGATATGACCCATTGTGCAAATGCTCTGCAGGAAGTCCCCGCCTCCTCAATCAAGTCATGAACCTATCCGATAAACAAGCGGGTATCGTTCACATGGCCAATCGCCATGTGAGACGCAAAACCCAAATACATGGCAAAAGCAAACAGTTGGCAAGCCTGCCATAATGAAGCGTCCTCTTGTGCCGCTGACAAACACAGCTTGGCTATTGGCGCGGGCTCCACAATGCGGACTGGAGACCCTGCATATGTACAGATGAACCGGTTAAATATGCCAATTCCAACGACTAACGGATGGATTTGAGCGCGAACGGCAGTTTACCCCCCAAGCTTGCGGCCCAGACTTACCGTGCACAATACTGTGCTAAGGCGCCTCACATACGTCGCAGCCTCGTTAGACCTGAGGCCGCGCACTCGTGCAGCTTTCAAACAGAAAGCCTGAGGAAGTGGAGACCCTGCATAAGAACAGACGAAACGGTTAAATATGCCAATTCCAACGACTAACGGATGGATTTGGGCGCGAACGGCAGTTTACCCCCCAAGCTTGCGGCCCAGACTTACCGTGCACAATACTGTGCTAAGGCGCCTCACGTACGTCGCAGCCTCGTTAGAGCTGAGGCCGCGCACTCGTGCAGCTTTCAAACAGAAAGCCTGCGGAAGTGGAGACCCTGCATAAGAACAGATAAAACGGTTAAATATGCCAATTCCAACGACTAACGGATGGATTTGGGCGCG
>NW_003307548.1:2339740-2343133 GCF_000143455.1 Volvox carteri f. nagariensis | reverse complement strand
GTTACCCAGCAGAGCGTCGCTTCCTTATCGCAGCAACAACATCGAACAGCGTGGTACGTATGAAAACCACCTGATGTTGAATGCGGTGCGATGCTCTTGCAGTTCAAGTGCAGTGCAACAGATACTCTCACTAGCACGAGCAGGAGGCGGATGAATGAAAACGTAATGTTAGGCACAGCTGGTAGGCAGAAAGCTGTGCAGAGTCGAACTAAATTTGGGGCACATAGCTGATCAGAGAGAAGGGACAAACGGATCCCAAGTGAAGCGCGGACCAGTCAAACACTGAAGCTGCTCGAATTCGGAAGTGCAAAGTGTGCGAGTCGAAGGGATGAGTGCAGAAATTCGTCCTTGTGTTACAAGATTGACGAGGCTCGGCAATTAGAGCAGCAAAGACAGCAGCATCCTGATGCATGAGTTGCACTAATGACAAAGTCTGCATAAGCCAAGCAAACTTGCCACTTGCCAGGGCGCTGCTCACACACACACAAACGAAAGTCCTCCCTACCCGCGATATGACCCATTGTGCAAATGCTCTGCAGGAAGTCCCCGCCTCCTCAATCAAGTCATGAACCTATCCGATAAATAAGCGGGTATCGTTCACATGGCCAATCGCCATGTGAGACGCAAAACCCAAATACATGGCAAAAGCAAACAGTTGGCAAGCCTGCCATAATGAAGCGTCCTCTTGTGCCGCTGACAAACACAGCTTGGCTATTCGCGCGGGCTCCACAATGCGGACTGGAGACCCTGCATATGTACAGATGAACCGGTTAAATATGCCAATTCCAACGACTAACGGATGCATTTGAGCGCGAACGGCAGTTTACCCCCCAAGCTTGCGGCCCAGACTTACCGTGCACAATACTGTGCTAAGGCGCCTCACGTACGTCGCAGCCTCGTTAGAGCTGAGGCCGCGCACTCGTGCAGCTTTTAAACAGAAAGCCTGCGGAAGTGGAGACCCTGCATAAGAACAGATGAAACGGTTAAATATGCCAATTCCAACGACTAACGGATGCATTTGAGCGCGAACGGCAGTTTACCCCCCAAGCTTGCGGCCCAGACTTACCGTGCACAATACTGTGCTAAGGCGCCTCACGTACGTCGCAGCCTCGTTAGAGCTGAGGCCGCGCACTCGTGCAGCTTTCAAACAGAAAGCCTGAGGAAGTGGAGACCCTGCATAAGAACAGATAAAACGGTTAAATATGCCAATTCCAACGACTAACGGATGGATTTGGGCGCGAACGGCAGTTTACCCCCCAAGCTTGCGGCCCAGACTTACCGTGCACAATACTGTGCTAAGGCGCCTCACGTACGTCGCAGCCTCGTTAGAGCTGAGGCCGCGCACTCGTGCAGCTTTCAAACAGAAAGCCTGAGGAAGTGGAGACCCTGCATAAGAACAGATGAAACGGTTAAATATGCCAATTCCAACGACTAACGGATGGATTTGGGCGCGAACGGCAGTTTACCCCCCAAGCTTGCGGCCCAGACTTACCGTGCACAATACTGCGCTAAGGCGCCTCACGTACGTCGCAGCCTCGTGCAAAGCTTCACGCCAGGCAACCGCTAAAATAAAATCGGTCCATTCCAAACCCCGAATCGCATCAGGTCAAATAGCAACGGTCCATGCAACCCCCCGAACTGCATTATGCCAGTTAACCCCCCAAATAGCATCGGTCCATGCAAACCCACCAAACCACATTGCGCCAGTTAACCCCCCAGATAGCATCGGTCCATGCAAACCCACCGAACGACATTATGTCAGGTCACCCTCCAATTAGCATAGGTCCAGGCAACCCCCCCGAAACAAATTATGCCAGATAACCCCCCAAATAGCATCGGTCCATGCAAACCCCCGAACAGCATTATGCCAGGCAACCCCCCAAATAGCATCGGTCCATGCAAACCCACCGAACCACATTATGGCAGGCACCCCCCAATTAGCATACGGTCCATGCAAACCCCCCGAACAAATTATGCCAGATAACCCCCCAAATAGCATCGGTCCATGCAAACCCCCGAACTGCATTATGCCAGTTAACCCCCCAAATAGCATCGTTCCATGCAAACCCCCGAACCGCATTGCGCCAGGTACCCCCGTGCAGATTACACAGAAGGTGATGGCGACGGCAAAACGTCGACGGCAAGAAGAAGGTGGTGACGGTGAAGATTCGACGTGGAGAAGGTGATGGTGACGGCAAAACGTCGACGGCAAGAAGAAGGTGGTGACGGTGAAGATTCAGCGGGATGAAGGTGATGGTGACGGCAAAACGTCGACGGCAAGAAGAAGATGGTGACGGTGAAGATTCGACGGGATGAAGGTGATGGTGACGGCAAAACGTCGACGGTAAGAAGAAGGTGGTGACGGTGAAGATTCGACGTGGAGATGGTGATGGCGACGGCAAAACGTCGACGGCAAGAAGAAGGTGGTGACGGTGAAGATTCGACGGGATGAAGGTGATGGCGACGGCAAAACGTCGACGGCAAGAAGAAGGTGGTGACGGTGAAGATTCGACGGGATGAAGGTGATGGCGACGGCAAAACGTCGACGGTAAGAAGAAGGTGGTGACGGTGAAGATTCGACGTGGAGAAGGTGATGGTGACGGCAAAACGTCGACGGCAAGAAGAAGGTGATGACGGTGAAGATTCGACGGGATGAAGGTGATGGCGACGGCAAAACGTCGACGGCAAGAAGAAGGTGGTGACGGTGAAGATTCGACGGGATGAAGGTGATGGCGACGGCAAAACGTCGACGGTAAGAAGAAGGTGGTGACGGTGAAGATTCGACGGGATGAAGGTGATGGCGACGGCAAAACGTCGACGGTAAGAAGAAGGTGGTGACGGTGAAGATTCGACGTGGAGAAGGTGATGGTGACGGCAAAACGTCGACGGCAAGAAGAAGGTGGTGACGGTGAAGATTGGACGGGATGAAGGTGATGGCGACGGCAAAACGTCGACGGTAAGAAGAAGGTGGTGACGGTGAAGATTCGACGTGGAGAAGGTGATGGTGACGGCAAAACGTCGACGGCAAGAAGGTGGTGGTTACGGTGAAGATTCGACGTGGAGAAGGTGATGGCGACGGCAAAACGTCGACGGCAAGAAGAAGGTGATGACGGTGAAGATTCGACGGGATGAAGGTGATGGTGACGGCAAAACGTCGACGGTAAGAAGAAGATGGTTACGGTGAAGATTCGACGTGGAGAAGGTGATGGTGACGGCAAAACGTCGACGGCAAGAAGAGGGTGGTGACGGTGAAGATTCGACGTGGAGAAGGTGATGGTGACGGAAAAACGTCGACGGCAAGAAGAAGGTGGTGACGGTGAAGAATCGACGGGATGAAGGTGATGGTGACGGCAAACGTCGACGGTAAGAATAAGGTGGTGACGGTGAAGATTC
>NW_003307548.1:2336835-2339690 GCF_000143455.1 Volvox carteri f. nagariensis | reverse complement strand
ATGATGATGATGATGACGATGATGGTGATGATGATCATGATGATGATGCGTCTATATGCCGCCGCCAACGTTGCCGCCGCCGCTAGCCAACTGGCCAGCAGCGGCGGCGCCCGGCTGGGTGCAGCTGGGTGCGGAGGAATTGCACCCAGCAGTGCACCTGAAGGAAAAGGGACAAGGCGGGGGAAGGGCGCGGGAGGCCAAAATACGGTTAGCAGTACGACACAACTAACACACACATAATTAGGTGACAGTTGCAAGCAAGGGTACCGCTGCTGGTCCCCACCACGCACACCCCATGCACCAAAACCCCAAGCCCATCCGCACCCACCTCAGCCGGGCCCATCATCAGCAACGCCCGCTCGGTGCCACTGGGGCGCACAGGTTGATGCCCCAGCCGCACCTGAAGAGGAGGTGCGTGATGAAGGGGGAAACGGCCAGAGGGGATAGGTAAGGGGGCAGCATACACGGGGGGGAGGGGGGTAAAACACCAAATGTCATTATTTTGCCCAAAAGTCACAAGGCCTCGTTGCGACACGTGCGCTGCGGCCCTGCGGCCTTTTTCCACGACCACTAGTTGAACCCAAATCACGAAGTACGCACCACACCCTCACCCACGTCGCCCACCCACCCATCCACCCACCTGAGACGGGCGTTATAAAAGTACGGCCGGCCCCTGCGTGCGGGTGCCGGCAGGCCGGACGACTCGTACGCCCCGAGTCCCGGCAGCCAGTCGACCCTGCATTCGGGTCCTGGCACCAGGGAAGCTGCCGCAAACCCTGGCGATAAAGGGCCCGGGCCATGGCCACTGCTGCAGCTGCTTGCTG
The DNA here is from genome assembly GCF_000143455.1 of Volvox carteri f. nagariensis. Classification (NCBI taxonomy): domain Eukaryota; kingdom Viridiplantae; phylum Chlorophyta; class Chlorophyceae; order Chlamydomonadales; family Volvocaceae; genus Volvox; species Volvox carteri. Next base: position 2,338,866 of record NW_003307548.1, on the reverse strand, counting down.
ATCTGCCGGCTGCTGCTGCTGCTGCTGCTGCTGCTGCTGCTGACTACATAATGAAAAAAGTAAAAATACGGTGACAGGAAGTGCAAAGGCCTGGGAAAACCCATAACCTCTACAACCCCGGCACCCTAATGCACGCCTTAGCTTATTAGGCTGAGGCGCATTACTAATCTATAATAACATATTTAAAACAGAGTAAATAAATAAGTAAATAAATAAAGCGGAAATAGATATCATGGTTCAGCTTTATTTATTCATCTATTATTTAATAAGGTGTAGCCTGAGGCTACTAGCCTCCCCTTAATTAGGTAATCCCCAAACAAATGAAAATCAATTGTGCACAACCAGGGCTGTGGGCACCACAAACGAAAACACGACAGACTGTACACGCGCGGCAACAGCCGCGACACGCGCACACTCGCTGATGCTGGTTGTTGGCTGCTGGCTGATAGCTGCGTAGCGTAGCCCATTTAGGCAATATAACTGGCTGCAGCTGCTGGCTGGTTAGATAACGCTAGCTACCATCCACAAAACCCAGCGACGACAATAAAACCGGCCGGTCACCACCAACTGTCCACCAACTGTCCACCAACTGGATCAACATCTGCCAACCTCTTCCAACCAAACATATCTCCAACGGACAACTTCCACCATGACAACCATATCTCTCGACCCGATCCTCCATATCTTTGGACTCCCTTATTTTCCTGCTTTGAACTAGTCCTTCCGTTTGCAACGAATGTCGTGGTTTGAGCAAGGATGTCTCCCTTTTCATCTTTCTTTTGTGCATGGTAGGTTTGAAAGCGGAAGGGTGAAAAAGGCCGCGGTGGCAGCAACGCCAGAGGTGAAAAGCCGCAGCGGCGGCAGGGAAAGGTAATGCACCGCAAGAACAGCAATTTGCTGTAACGATGAGAGGAAAGGAAAAAGGCCGCGGTGGCAGCAACGCCAGAGGTGAAAAGCCGCAGCAGCGGCAGGTGAGGGAAATGCACCGCAAGAACAGCAATTTGCTGTAACGATGAGAGGAAAGGAAAAAGGCCGCGGTGGCAGCAACGCCAGAGGTGAAAAGCCGCAGCAGCGGCAGGTGAGGGAAATGCACCGCAAGAACAGCAATTTGCTGTAACGATGAGAGGAAAGGAAAAAGGCCGCGGTGGCAGCAACGCCAGAGGTGAAAAGCCGCAGCAGCGGCAGGGGAGGGAAATGCACCGCAAGAACAGCAATTTGCTGTAACGATGAGAGGAAAGGAAAAAGGCCGCGGTGGCAGCAACGCCAGAGGTGAAAAGCCGCAGCAGCGGCAGGTGAGGGAAATGCACCGCAAGAACAGCAATTTGCTGTAACGATGAGAGGAAAGGAAAAAGGCCGCGGTGGCAGCAACGCCAGAGGTGAAAAGCCGCAGCAGCGGCAGGTGAGGGAAATGCACCGCAAGAACAGCAATTTGCTGTAACGATGAGAGGAAAGGAAAAAGGCCGCGGTGACAGCAGCGCCAGAGGTGAAAAGCCGCAGCGGCGGCAGGTGAGGGAAATGCACCGCAAGAACAGCACAAAGGCTGTAATGCCAGATGTGACGGCGACGGCGAGAAGGTGACGAGAAGGCTACGGTGAGAAGGCGACAGCACGAGACGGCGAGGCGGCCGACGGCGAGGCGGCCGACGGCGAGACGGCCGACGGCGAGATGGCCGACGGCGAGGCGGCCGACGGCAAAGCGGCCGACGGCGAAGCGGCCGACGGCGAGGCGGCCGACGGCGAGGCGGCCGACGGCGAGGCGGCCGACGGCGAGACGCTGACGTAAGTCCTCGCCCAGGCTCGCTCAGACCGGCGGGGGGATCGGGCGGAAGGTGGGCGGGGAAATACACACACACACGCTGTTAATCAGCTAGCAGGGGACGCAACGAGCACAGACTTTGCACGGCAAAACAACATGAGCAGCTGCGCACAAAATGCAGAAACATACTAATAAGCACACAGGCGGATCGCGGGCAGTTTCGAATTCTCCATCACAATTAAAACAGTAGCATCCCCACACATAGCCACACATACG
>NW_003307548.1:2331165-2333628 GCF_000143455.1 Volvox carteri f. nagariensis | reverse complement strand
TCGNTCNCTCGCACTAGCTGNCTCCACACGACATAGGCAGTCGCACACAACTGCCGAACTTACTTGATAGTATGTTTCTGCATTTTGTGCGGAACTGGCGGATCGCGGGCAGTGTCGAGATCTCCATCACTATTCATAGAGTAGCATCCCCACACACACGCACACATGCACACACACGCACACACACACACACGCACACACACACACACATACTCTTACACACAACTACACACACACGCGCGAGAGAGAGCACATTCTCACCCACATTTGAACACCTACATACATACAAACATACATACATACAATCGCGCACAAATACAAGCCACTGAACACCGCAACAATAACCATCGGCCGGCATTGCAGCTTCTATCTGTGTTTGCTGACCTTATCTTTGCAGTTTGCTGCCTTTGTGCTTTTGCTGTCGCTGTTGCTGTTGCTGCTTGCCGGCACAACAGGAGAAAAACACCGCGCCACGAAACACCCACAGCAAGAAACTTTGCTCCGAACGTATGTACGACATCACTAAATCACGAACGGACACAAAGTGGCACCCACGCAGTGAACATACGGGGAAAGACCTTCATGCCATACTCCCTACACGCCGTACCTTGCCAAGGTACAACAATTTCATACCGAAATCCCCCTCCGTCACCAACTCGTCTATCCATGTGCAACACGTCTTCTCCCATAGAATCCAAGAACCTGCCCAGCACACCCACCTGGCGATTGTGACGTCAGCTCGGCCGCTAGTGGAGGATGATGACGAAGGCAGTGCGCGGCAGCGGCTGATGCACGCGAGGGGCCCTTGGGGTTCCAGTTCTACACACTCGCTGGTGCCAGGTCCCCTCGATCACACCTGCAAAAGGAGCAAGACAGGTGCCTTACTATGAAAGTCGAAATGAGCAGTCGTCTCTGTCGCGAGGAAGGTCAAGGACATCGGACGAAGTGGTCATGTCTCGCCTAACGACGTGTACTTTTCTGCCAAACTGTCTAGCTTTCAGCCTTCGTAGCCTCCTTACACAGCGTAAGCATAATTGTCGGGATTACGCTCAAACGCCGCATACGCCCATATTCTTGCAGCAGAGCGTTGCACAAACGTCGAAAGCCCGTCGACAAAGCCACCTTGATGCTTCAAATATCCATACATGAACACGAGAGACAAGCAGCTCACCTCAAAAAAATTGAGTCGCACGTTGCCCTCAGCAGACGAGTTAGGCATGTCGATGTCCGTGAAGCGGCGACGCTGTGCCTGGAGCAACGTCAGCAGGGGCTAAACAAATAAATGATTGAGCTAGCCGCGTAATAAAGTAGAGCAATGGAACTGAAGTGCGGCGGCTACAGCGTGAAGGTTTTGCCAATGAACAGTACCTTGCAAACGTTTGCAGGGTCCAAAGCAGCTTCTCGGAATTCCACGCAGCTGTTCATATGTTCTAACTCATTTGCTGGTGATATGTAGGAAGCTAGCAGCTTTTACGAACGCAACAGAGGTGGACAGCCCAAATACGTTGTGTAAAGCCACCGATTATATATCGGACGTTGTGCACATTTGCTAAAGAGCTGGAAGTGCTATGGGAGGTGCCTTTTGTCAGAGGCCAGCTAAGTTGTACGGCGTCCGGTAAAAGGTGCGCAACAGCTGCAAATCCAGGTGTGTTGGTAAGGTGCAGATCGGCGAACTCACTTTGTCGACAGTTAGCCTATTTATATTTATATTATAACTGCATGTCACTGCATTATCACGTCCACTCCCGTTCCTCTGCACCTGGTTACGTCCCCGGAAGCAATATCCCTCAGTGCAAGCCCTTGCAACAAACAACATATCAAGTCATCATGAAGGCCGCTGCTCCATTTTTGCTTATGCGCAAAGCGGGCGATTGACGTATTCTGCTCATGGCGGAAGTGCCACGAGCTATTGATACAGCGTTATGGATCTTGAAGCTCTTCTTGAGTGTCTAAGATGCTTTGAGTCATGTTTGCTCACAGGAGGAACTGCGGCCCGAACAAGGGCGCCACCGAACTACTATCATGGAGGGCTTCCTTTGACAGGGCTAAGCCCTATACACACCTTACGGGTTCAAATCTTCCGTAAAACGGAGGCCTTAGGTGCTCCGAGGAAAAAGCGACATACCGAAGGTCATCGTCAACCACCTACACAATGACAAGGATGCTGGCGCCCTCACCCTCGCTGTCACCAGCACCAGCACCGTCCTCGTCACCCAGCACTGCTGTGAGCAGCGAGATCGTGCCCCGCCCAGCTCCCTACCACCCTATATCCATCCCGTTCACCCTCGCCCGTTAGCCCAACCCGCCACATTTCCGTTCCCTATCACTTGTTGCCATCCATCCCTTGCTCCAACAAGTTCAAGATCAGCTCCATCACTCTGCTGTCATCCCAACACCAAGTGACAAGATTAATCAGCAGCTGCCTTCATGGTGCGACCGAGCTGCGTAGCCTGAGAGTGTCCA
>NW_003307548.1:2330366-2330972 GCF_000143455.1 Volvox carteri f. nagariensis | reverse complement strand
CGCCGTCGCCACGCCGCCGCCGCCACGACGGCGACGGCGGTGCCCGCGGGCTCAGAGGGCATCGCGGGGTTTACAGCACACGCGGACGATAACACGATACGGCAGGTGGGGGCTGGGAGGGAGGTGGTCGATTGCTGCGGGGTGTGTGGGGGGCGGCCAGTAGGTGGGGGTGGGGGGTGGGGGTAGTCGGGGGGAGGGGGAGGGGGAGGGGATGATGGTGTCACCGGCGCTGAGAGCGGCGCTGCGACAGGCCAAGCTTCGATCACGCTGCTCGCAGTCCGTTTCGCAATTCGATTCTCAGTCGCAGCTACAGCTCCCGCAGCAGCAGGAACGGACCCGTGGGTCGTTTCTGCTACAGCCCAACACGCTCGTGTCTTCCTCTGTAGCGTCGTCCGCCGCAACCTCGGCTGTAGTCGTCACCATTGGCACCAATGTGCCGTCAGCTGGAGTGAATTACGGGCTACAGTCGCAACAGCCGCCGCCGCTGCCGTCGCGGGCCAGCCTGGCGGCGGCGCTGGCGCACACAGGCGACGGCTCGCTCAGCGCCGCATCCTGGCTACAGCCACCACCGCCGGTGACGCCGCCGCCACCGTCGCGAAACAGCGT
>NW_003307548.1:2326385-2330247 GCF_000143455.1 Volvox carteri f. nagariensis | reverse complement strand
CTGGCTGCGTGGGGCCCTGGTTTTTGTGTGTGTAGAGGAGGCCCCCGAGTAGAGCCCCTGCCCCCGGTGGTGTTTTCTTTTTGTTCTGGTTTTGGCGGTCAAGAGGGACGAGAGCGCGTGAATAGGCAGGCCAGGCGAAGTGGCGCCTTTCGTGCGGCTCTCGCATAGATCGGTTCGCAGTCTTCTGCGCCGCTGTGTTGCCTAGCCAGGGGCTGGGAGAGTGTCCCGGTTGGCGTGAGTGAGGGATCGAGGCGCGCGCGGAGGAACAGACGGACGTAGAGCCGCGCGCCCATCCCTGCGCTGTGTTTCGGCCCGGTCAGGGCCCCCGGTGCTCGTCCTTTATCGGGCGAGCCGCCCACAGTGTAACACCCCATCAACAACAACAACAACAACAACAACAACAACAACAACAACGATAACAGCAACAACAGCATCCGCAACCACGCTGCAGCAGCGGCACTAAACGCCGGCGGCGGCGGCGTGGAGCCCAGTTACACACCGAATTCGTCCACGCCAAGATCCGGTTCCGTCGGCAATGCACAGGTCAGGTACAGCTCCGCCGGCGGCGGCGCTACTGGCGGCACCGCCGCCGTCGCCGCCGCTGCCGGCGGTGGTGGCGATGACTTGTACTCCTTTGAAGCCACAGGTTCGGGACGGTCGGTGATGGAGTACCAAGCCATGACGTCAGCGCTGCCGCCGCCGTCGCCACGCCGCCGCCGCCACGACGGCGACGGCGGTGCCCGCGGGCTCAGAGGGCATCGCGGGGTTTACAGCACACGCGGACGATAACACGATACGGCAGGTGGGGGCTGGGAGGGAGGTGGTCGATTGCTGCGGGGTGTGTGGGGGGCGGCCAGTAGGTGGGGGTGGGGGGTGGGGGTAGTCGGGGGGAGGGGGAGGGGGAGGGGATGATGGTGTCACCGGCGCTGAGAGCGGCGCTGCGACAGGCCAAGCTTCGATCACGCTGCTCGCAGTCCGTTTCGCAATTCGATTCTCAGTCGCAGCTACAGCTCCCGCAGCAGCAGGAACGGACCCGTGGGTCGTTTCTGCTACAGCCCAACACGCTCGTGTCTTCCTCTGTAGCGTCGTCCGCCGCAACCTCGGCTGTAGTCGTCACCATTGGCACCAATGTGCCGTCAGCTGGAGTGAATTACGGGCTACAGTCGCAACAGCCGCCGCCGCTGCCGTCGCGGGCCAGCCTGGCGGCGGCGCTGGCGCACACAGGCGACGGCTCGCTCAGCGCCGCATCCTGGCTACAGCCACCACCGCCGGTGACGCCGCCGCCACCGTCGCGAAACAGCGTCCCGCAGCAGCAGCGGGCGGAGCAGCAGCAGATGTTGACTCAACAGCTATCCGAGTCGTACGGATCTGAATCTACCGTATCCACGTTGCAAAACATGTACGGCGGATCTACAGGGCTGAGGCCGCAGCTGCAAGCCGGGACGTGGGGTCAGGAAAGGTCGATGCCGACGCCGACGCCGCCGCCGACGACGACGCAGCAGCAGAGGCAGGCGGAGGTGTTGGCGGCGACGGCAAAAGCGGCGGCTGAGAGGCACCAAAGTCCGACGTCAGCGGAGGTGGCGGCGGCGTTCGCGGCGTACCTGTCGGGAGGTACGGCGGCGGTGGCGGAGGCGGTGGCGGCGGTGGCGGCGGCGGAGAGCGGCTACCGGGTGCTGCTACAGCTGGCAGCCGCCAGGCCCCCCGCGCGCCGGTGATTCCTGTGCAACCACAGTAGCGAAGTGGCTCGCCGCAGCCGCCGCCGTCGCCGTCGCCGCAGCTGCCGTCGCCGTCGCCGCAGCTGCCGTCCCCGTCGCCGCAGCTGCCGTCGCCGTCGCCGCCGCCGCCGCAGCAGCAGCAGCCACCGCCATCACAGGTCGAACCTGCTGCCCCAGGAGGGGGAGGAGGGCGGCCTGGCGTATCCGGCAGTCGTACGACACCGCTGCTGTTGCCGTCGCTGGAGAAGTCGCCAAGTCGCCGAAAAGGTTCACAGCTGGCGGCGACGGCACGTCCTCACTGTACGGCGGCGCCCGTGTAGCCACGGCGGCGGCGCCTTCCGCCGCTGATCGCGCTACTTGGGCGCTACAGGGTGGTGGCGGCAGCCGCCTCAATGACGTGCGTGGCGTGCTGCGTGATGGAAAGGATGGTATCGGAGCGGGATGCCGTGATGTCCGGGAAGCCGAGCCAGAGAGGGTGTCTCTGTCTCCTGGGCTTCGACTCCGCCTCCGCCAGGATCTGGGCGCGGAGACCGCAGCGGCAGCGGAGGCGCGAGGCGGCGGAGGCGAAGGCTCGGAGAAGGGCATTACCCTTGGCGGCGGCGACAGAGGCGACGGAGATGATGAAGACGACGGAGGCAGTGGCGGCGCCGAAGAGGAAGTGGAGCCGAGTGCTGAAGCTCCCGCCGCCGCCGCCGCCGCCGCCGCCACTGCCTCAGCCGCCGCCACGGCTCCCACAACACCCGCCAGTGCGTTCCGCAGCGGCAACCAGTCGGGCAAGTCGTTGGGCGGCGCTGGCAAAGGTAACAAGTTCCGGGAGAAGTACGGCACCAAGGCGGCAGCCATGGGGCTTTGTACGGCACCTGATCGCAGCAGCCGCCCCGCGCAGACGGCACCAGCGACCCTTAGGGCGCAGATGCGCGCGGCGGCAGTGCTGGCGGCAGCGGCGGCGGCAACTCCGGCGCTCGCGTGTTGTCAACCGTCATCGCGGGAAGCGCGGGTCGCATCAGCGGCGACGGCGTTGCGTCGCCGTACGTCCCACGTGGATCAATGTCAGCCCGGTTGCCGTCACCCATGCGGCCCAGAGGGGATTTCGGTAGTTACGGCAGCGGCGGCGGCGGCGGCGGCTGCTTGGCCAGCGGCGGCAGCTTGAGCGAGGGGCTTTTCGCCAGCGGCATGATCGTCCTTGGCGGCAGTGGCGACTCGGCGGAGATGTCCAAGCTGCCGCCAGTGTCGGAAATCCCTATGCCGTACTCGATGTTGGGAACGTACGGCTCCGGCGTTGGCAGTATGCGAGGCCGGCTGGTATGCCCTGTCGTGGAGGAAGACGGAAAGGGAGAGGGAGAGGAGGCAGGCGACGTGCCGCCACCACCGCCGCCGCCGCTGGCGTCTCAGCAGCAGCGGCATCAGACGACACCGCAACAGACGCGATCCGGCAGCGGCGGCGGCGGCGGCGGAGCCGCCGCCAATGTCACGGTTCCCCAATTTGGGTCGCGTGTGTCGTCCGTTGTTCACATTTCCGTACTGAACTGCATGCCTGTTTACCCGCCGCCGCCCCTCCATAACTCCAATCCTTTGCTCGTCTTTCCCCCCTCCCTCTCTCCCTCCCCCGCAGCTCCCTTCAGCATGTGGTCGGGTGCGGCCGTCTCCACCCTCTCCGCCTCCTCACAAACCGTGAGGTCGCTTCCAAGCTGCCATCCAAGTCCTCACGGCGCCGCCAGGGCCCAACACCCGCCCGCCTTGTCGGGCGGCGGCGGCGGCGGATCTCACAGGCAGTTGCTGACGTCAATGTCATCGATCTCGTCCACTGCTACCGCCGCCCCCTCTCCCGCCGCCGTCGCCACGCAGTCGCCGCCAGCGCCGCCGACAACTCCCGTACAGCTATCACCGCCGACAGACGCTGCGGCGGAAGGCGTTACAGCGAGCGGCGATGTACGGGACGGATGCGGCGTCAATCGGGTGCCGCAGCGGCCCTCAGACATCGCGGAGCCGCCGCCGCCGCCATCGGGCCGGGCGCCGGTAGGTGCGGCGGTAATGGCGGCGGCAGCCAGACCAACGAACCAGCTGCCGTACACACCGGTACGACGCAGGTTGAAGCTCCACCCCGTGGGCTTGTCGAAGGCCTTGCGCACCCAGCAAACGTAAGCGGC
>NW_003307548.1:2323063-2326335 GCF_000143455.1 Volvox carteri f. nagariensis | reverse complement strand
CGGCGGCAGTAGCGGTGTCAGTGCAGGCGGCAGCGACGGCGGCGTTGGCAGTGGCAGTGGCACTCTGGGTAATAGGACGCTGTCGTGGGCCTTACGCACAGCGCCAGCGGGGTGGGATTCCGGGTTTTCCCATACGGGATCCTTTCCCGACGGCCGCACCCGCCGCCGCCGCCGCCACGGTGGCGGCGGCGGCGGCAGGGTCGCCGCCGGCACCGGCATCGAGGGTGGCGCCGAAACCTTGGAAGTAAACAGCGGCGCTCCCGTCGGCCGTACGGCAGATAGGCGCATGGGACGAGCTGCTGCTGCTGCGGCTGCTGGCGCGGAGGCTGCGTTACCCAGACCCGAGTTCACGTTCGGCGAACCTAGGTCCTTGTGTTCCCGGAGGCGCTCGTCCATGGCCGTTGTGGTAAGAACCGTTAGGGGTAACGGCCACGTGATAGTAATGGCAGTTAGAATCGTTGATTACGACGTGGAAGTTCATCTTGCACAGCCTTAGTAAAATTCCCTCTCCTTCAGGACGTTTCTTTCCTCACTCTTAACCCTAAAACCTCAAAGCCATAATTCCCTAAAACCCTAAAACCCTAAAATCCTAACATTCACACCGCAGGTTGCTGCCGGGGCTGGGTCAGACACCAGCAACGCAACAGCAACGGCGCCACCAGCCGTACATGTGCAGTACGATAACTTCCCCGGTGTGTGAACACCCATATCCGCCGCTGACACCACTCGTTCGGCGGCGCTGCCGTACATCTCCATCACCTCAAGTACGTCGCCATGAGTACGACATCGTCGCCGATCCCGTCGCCGATCCCGTTGCCGTCGGCTGCGACGGCGGCGACGCTGGCGTCGTCAGAGTCCCCCCGACCTCGGAGACCGTCAGCATGGCCGTGGGCTTTCCAGGGGGATCGCGAGGGCGACGGGGGAGCAAAGGAATGCCGCCAACACGGTACGGCAACGCCGCATCCCCCGCCGCCGCTGACAACTCCCGCCACCGCTGCCGCCCTTTCCATTCCTTCCGGCGGCGGAGCGTTCACCCCATCGGCTCCGTCGTTAAGAGATTAACGTTTCTGGTTAGGCTGTTGGGAGTTAAGAGATTAACTGACCTAACTGCCGTGAGTGCACAGCGTGCACCTGCAGGCTTTGTGACGGCGGGGCGGTTGAAGACGAGATGCATGTTTTTGCGGAATGCCCGGTGTACAATAGCACACGGGCAAAGTACGATCGTGACCTCGCGTTTCAAGCGCATGATTATGACCGAGGCCCCACCCCTGGTGCACTAGCCAGGTTCCGCTCGGAAGTCTGGGAGGCCCGGCATGTTGCTTTAAGGCGCTTCATGCTCAATCGGATGAGGGAGGACGATGATGATCCACCATGTAACCACACTAAAACGATTTACTAACGATGAGAATGGAGGCGTCAGACTGGCACTCTTTACCTCGAAACCTCATAGTCAAACCCTTAGAAACGGAGAAAGGCGAAGGAGGTAGCGACGTCAGCATCAGGAGCAGATACCGGAGGGTCGTACCAGAACTAGACAGGACCAGTTACCCAGCAGAGCGTCGCTTCCTTATCGCAGCAACAACATCGAACAGCGTGGTACGTATGAAAACCACCTGATGTTGAATGCGGTGCGATGCTCTTGCAGTTCAAGTGCAGTGCAACAGATACTCTCACTAGCACGAGCAGGAGGCGGATGAATGAAAACGTAATGTTAGGCACAGCTGGTAGGCAGAAAGCTGTGCAGAGTCGAACTAAATTTGGGGCACATAGCTGATCAGAGAGAAGGGACAAACGGATCCCAAGTGAAGCGCGGACCAGTCAAACACTGAAGCTGCTCGAATTCGGAAGTGCAAAGTGTGCGAGTCGAAGGGATGAGTGCAGAAATTCGTCCTTGTGTTACAAGATTGACGAGGCTTGGCAATTAGAGCAGCAAAGACAGCAGCATCCTGATGCATGAGTTGCACTAATGACAAAGTCTGCATAAGCCAAGCAAACTTGCCACTTGCCGAGGTGCTGCTCACACACACACAAACGAAAGTCCTCCCTACCCGCGATATGACCCATTGTGCAAATGCTCTGCAGGAAGTCCCCGCCTCCTCAATCAAGTCATGAACCTATCCGATAAATAAGCGGGTATCGTTCACATGGCCAATCGCCATGTGAGACGCAAAACCCAAATACATGGCAAAAGCAAACAGTTGGCAAGCCTGCCATAATGAAGCGTCCTCTTGTGCCGCTGACAAACACAGCTTGGCTATTGGCGCGGGCTCCACAATACTCCACTGGAGACCCTGCATATGTACAGATGAACCGGTTAAATATGCCAATTCCAACGACTAACGGATGGATTTGGGCGCGAACGGCAGTTTACCCCCCAAGCTTGCGGCCCAGACTTACCGTGCACAATACTGTGCTAAGGCGCCTCACGTACGTCGCAGCCTCGTTAGAGCTGAGGCCGCGCACTCGTGCAGCTTTCAAACAGAAAGCCTGCGGAAGTGGAGACCCTGCATAAGAACAGACGAAACGGTTAAATATGCCAATTCCAACGACTAACGGTTGCATTTGAGCGCGAACGGCAGTTTACCCCCCAAGCTTGCGGCCCAGACTTACCGTGCACGATACTGTGCTAAGGCGCCTCACGTACGTCGCAGCCTCGTTAGAGCTGAGGCCGCGCACTCGTGTAGCTTTTTAACAGAAAGCCTGAGGAAGTGGAGACCCTGCATAAGAACAGATAAAACGGTTGAATATGCCAATTCCAACGACTAACGGATGGATTTGAGCGCGAACGGCAGTTTACCCCCCAAGCTTGCGGCCCAGACTTACCGTGCACAACACTGTGCTAAGGCGCCTCACGTACGTCGCAGCCTCGTTAGAGCTGAGGCCGCGCACTCGTGCAGCTTTCAAACAGAAAGCCTGAGGAAGTGGAGACCCTGCATAAGAACAGATAAAACGGTTAAATATGCCAATTCCAACGACTAACGGATGGATTTGAGCGCGAACGGCAGTTTACCCCCCAAGCTTGCGGCCCAGACTTACCGTGCACGATACTGTGCTAAGGCGCCTCACGTACGTCGCAGCCTCGTGCAAAGCTTCACGCCAGGCAACCGCTAAAACAAAATCGGTCCATTCCAAACCCCGAATCGCATCAGGTCAAATAGCAACGGTCCATGCAAACCCACCGAACCACATTGCGGCAGGCAACCCCCCAGATAGCAACGGTCCATGCAAACCCCCCGAACCACATTATGTCAGTCACCCCCCAATTAGCATAG
>NW_003307548.1:2292771-2323013 GCF_000143455.1 Volvox carteri f. nagariensis | reverse complement strand
TTTCCTAGATGTTTGCTGATCTGCTGTTTTGCCTATCAGCTGCTGATCTGCTGCCCGGCCATGATCTGCTTTATGATGCAAACAAAATAAGACTGCACAAGCACGTCGCATGCGGCACAACAACAAAAACCCACAACAGACAACAGCGCTTTACAACCAACTAACGAACAAGACGTAACGCCCTGCAAAATTGTACAATGACGTACATAAGGCAACGTCAACAAGGAAATGCACAGAACAGACAAGGGATGCGTTTAACTAGCGCGTGACTCACCGGAGTTACGACAAACCGTGACGTGGAAACGCAGAAAGCTGACGGCGAGATGCCGACGGCGAGGCGGCCGACGGCAAAGCGGCCGACGGCGAGGCGGCCGACGGCAAAGCGGCCGACGGCGAGGCGGCCGACGGTGAGGCGGCCGACGGCGAGGCGGCCGACGGCGAGGCGGCTGACGGCGAGGCGGCCGACGGCGAGGCGGCCGACGGCGAGGCGGCCGACGGCGAGGCGGCCGACGATGAGGCGGCCGACGATGAGACGCTGACGTAAGTCCTCGCCCAGGCTCGCTCAGACCGGCGGGGGGATCGTGCGGGAGGTGGGCGGGGAAATACACACACACACGCTGTTAATCAGCTAGCAGGGGACGCAACGAGCACAGACTTTGCACGGCAAAACAACATGAGCAGCTGCGCACAAAATGCAGAAACATACTAATAAGCACACAGGCGGATCGCGGGCAGTTTCGAATTCTCCATCACAATTTAAACAGTTGCACCCCCAGACATACCCACACATACGTAAACATGCGTGAGCGTGCACATACACACACACACACACACACGCACACACACACACACACACGCACACACACACACACACACACACACACACGCACACACATACTCTTACACACAACTACACACGCACACGCGCGCGCGAGAGCACATTCTCACCCACATTTGAACACCTACATACATACAAACATACATACAATTGCGCACAAATACAAGACACTGAAGACCGCAACAATAACCATCGGCCGGCTTTGCAGCTTCTATCTGTGTTTGCTGACTTTATCTTTGCAGTTTGCTGCCTTTGTGCTTTTGCTGTCGTTGTCGCTGTTGCTGCTTGCCGGCACGACAGGAGAAAAACACCGCGCCACGAAACACCCACAGCAAGAAACTTTGCTACAAACGTATGTACGACATCACTACATCACGAACGAACACAAAGTGGCACCCACGCAGTGAACATGCGGGGAAAGACCTTCATGCCGTACTCCCTACACGCCGTACCTTACCAAGTACAACAATTTCATACCGAAATCCCCCTCCGTCACCAACTCGTCTATCCATTTGCAACGCGCCTTCACCCATAGAATCCAAGAACGATGGCCGACCTTGATACGACGTGTAACGGCCTCACGGCCGGAAATCTAGGCGCGTTCTAACTAACGTACGACATGTACGGACGACTGTGCATCCGGCGTCACTCACCAGCAGCGGAAGACGATGTGAGCTTGACTGCGTTGATTAGAAGCGTTGACAATGGGGGCCCTTGCTTCACGCCGACGCAACATCGCACTGGGGTCTTGGAGAGTTGAAATGTGGTGTACGCAGAGATTCTCGTTGCCAGGTGGAATGCGGTCGATCTGGAAGGTCTTGGGCAACTCCAATGAGCAGTCGTCTCTGTCGCGAGGAAGGTCACGGACATCGGACGAAGTGGTCATGTCTCGCCTAACGACGTGTACTTTCCTGCCAGACCGCCTAGCTTTCAGCCTTCGTAGGCTCCTTACACAGCGTAAGCATAAAAATTGTCGGGATTACGCTCAAACACCGCATACGTCCATACTCTTGCAGCAGAGCGAGAGCATATGAGAGCACATGCCCGTCGAAAGCCCGTCGACAAAGCCACCTTGATGCTTCAAATATCCATGCATGAGCACGAGAGACAAGCACCTCACCTCAAAAACATTGAGTTGCCGCAAGTAGCACGATGCCGTCAGCAGACGAGTCAGGCATGTCGATGTCCGTGAAGCGGCGACGCTGTGCCTGGAGCAACGTCAGCAGGGGTTCGTTAAATAAATGCTTGAGCCAACCACGTAATAAATTAGAGCAATGGAACTGGAGTGCGGCGGCTACAGCGTGAAGGTTTTGCAACGAACAGTACCTTGCAAACGTTTGCAGAGTCCACAGCAGCTTCTCAGAACTCCACGCAGCTGTTCAGGCTTCCTCATCCGCTGGTCATATGTAGGAAGCTAGCAGCTTTTACGGACGCAGCAGAGGTGGAGCAGGCCAAAATGAGGGGCGCATACGTTGGGTGAAAGCCAGCGATCATATAACGGATGTTGTGCACATTTTCTAAAAGAGCTGGAAGTGCTATGGAAGGTGACTTTTGTCAGAGGCCAGCTTGGTTGTACGGCGTCCGGTAAAGGTGCGCAACAGCTGCAAATCCAGGTGGTGTGTTGGTAAGGTGCAGATCGGTGAACTCATTTTGTCGACAGTTAGCCTATTAAACTTTTATATTATAGCTGTATGTCACTGCATTATCACGTCCACCCCCGTTCCTCTGCACCTGGTTACGTCCCCGGAAGCAAGGATTCCTCAGTGCAAGCCCTTTGCAAACAACATATCAAGCTATCGTGAAGGACGCTGCTCAATTTTTGCTTATGCGCAAAGCGGGCGATTGACGTAATCTGCTCATGGCGGAAGTGCCAAGAGCTATTGATACAGCGTTATGGATCTTGAAGTTAATTCTTGAGTGTCTAAGATGCTTTGAGTCATGTTTGCTCACAGGAGGAACTGCGGCCCGAACAAGGGCGCCATCAAACTGTCATCGAACTGTCATGGCTTTCTTTTGACCGGGCTAAGCCCTATACAGCACCAGCACCATCATCGTCACCCAGCACTGCTGTGAGCTGCGAGATCGTGCCCCGCCCAGCTCCCTACCACCCTATATCCTTCCCGTTCACCCTCGCCCGTTAGCCCAACTCGCCACATTTCCGTTCCCTATCACTTGTTGCCATCCATCCCTTGCTCCAACAAGTTCAAGATCAGCTCCATCACTGTGCTGTCATCCCAACACCAAGTGACAAGATGTAATCAGCAGCTGCCTTCATGGTGGCGACCGAGCTGCGGTAGCCTGATCGTGGTCCACAGGGTGGCTGCAAGACAGACGCTACGACACATCCAAGTGCAAGAGACTGTATGTATAATGTGCGGCAGATCCTGCCTTCCCCGATTTTGCGGAGCACCCTCACATAGTTACCCTAGCCAGCTTCTCGGAACGCCACGCAGGCTTCCATGTTCAGGCTTCCATGTAGCTAACAAAGACCGTATGAGCACAAACAAGTTTAGCTGCCTCCATTCACTGACCTCAAAAGGTCACATCAACGCCTCTCGCGCTAAATTTCATCCCGAAAGCTGCCGTGTATCTCATAATGGAACTCTGAGATGACGGCGTATGATAACTCGAACACCCAGCTTGTGTTACCATTTGCCGGCATGGGCAATCCGACTTGCCACCAGCAGGCCAACATGATTTGCTTTCATTTCTCTATGAAATACACAAGCTGCTTGTTTGTACATTTACTTTGGCCAATGCACGGGGCCTCCGAAGAGTTGCGGTGTGCCCCGATGAAGCCCGCGGCTGTGGGGCGGATTGCTGAGGCCGCTGGCGCTTCGGGGATAAACATCACAGACAGCACCGAAATTCACCCAGCTTTCGTTACCATTTGCCTGCACGGACATTCCGACTTGCGGTCTGCCGCACTGACCATGCGGCATGCACCCGGGATGGATGCGATTCGCGTGAAGCCCGCTGGCGGTGCTGACGATTCCGCCGGTGCAAGCTTAGCTCTCACACCATCAGCACTGCTGCAACAAAGCACATCTCCCACCGCGTTGACACTACCCATCAATTGTCACACGTGCCGCGCTAGCTACCGGCCTGTACGGATGCAGGGGGGGCCCGCCCTTTTTCCGGCTTCGAGGAAGCCGAAACCCGACTTGTCTGTTGTGATGATGTGAGGTCCTCTACTGCCTCTTCAGGTGATTGACTCTGATCGACTGCAGTGTGAATGAGCTTTTGATTTTTGCCTGGCAATTGACCGTTGCCTTGATGATGATGCGTTCCAATCCAATCCATATCAGTCTGCCGTATGCACATGTTTTGGTCTGGGTCTGGTCTGGGTTGACACTACTGCGATTCGCGGTTTAAGGTTCTGGGTTCGATTCCTGGGGAGACCCCCGAATTTGTCGGGAGCGCGAGATTATGGCTAGCTGCTGAGATGTGGAGTTGAGGTCGCAGTTGATGGACCAGATTCGCACGCTAGATTGGTGGCGATTGCCGAACCCTCCGTCTCTTCGGTTGTTCGGGTGAATGGATGAGGAGGGGTCCTAGATGGCTGGACCCGCCGCCTTGGACTTACAGTTCGTATGGCGAAGTATAGTGTGGTAGTGGTGGACGGTGCTATAAGATGATAAATCGTAGAACTGACAATGTGATAAAGCGGCCCAGAAGCCTCCCACTCTGTAACATTACATTACATGTTTTGTCGATGCTACATACAGTCGTATGACACGACATGCCCTGGACCCTGCGCACGCTGGTGATATGAAGCTTCAGTAGTGCGGCTTTCCTGGCTGTGGACCGTTTCGTAAGGTGTGGGCCAAGTCCCGATGTTGTTATATTCCAAGATGTCGTTACGTCCTCTTTTTGCATCTGTTGGCGAAATGACCATTAATGAGAGGAGGCGCGGCGGAGCCTTATAACTTAATTAGTATTACTTATATATCAATAATATTCCTTAATTTCCGCTGCTTGCTGCGGGAAAGAGCTTTCGGTAATTGCCTTAATCCAAGGGCGCAATCCCAAGCATGCGCTTTGCGGGCGCTCTGCAGCTGCCTGCTGCTTGCCCTCTGCTGCGTGCATATATCGGACAGTGAGTTTTTGTTTTGCGATACTCTGACAGCGTAACGTTGCTTGCCCCATAGGTCTGTCCGACAGTAAGGGCTCATCGTAAGGTTTTCCCAAGGCGTACATACGTTCCCCCAACAGTAAATCAACCAGATGTGATCGCGCGTGCCTCAAATTTCAAAAAGTGAAACTGAATCGGGATAGATCACCATGAGGAGTTCCTACGGTTAAAAGTTCCGATAGCAGGCCGAGGTACGGACGGATGACTCGATCCGCAGCTCCGACAAGATACGCATTGATAAAGAAATAAGAACCACTTTTGTTTGCAAATTGCACGAAAAAGAGGCATTTTATGTCAAGACTTTAAAGAGTATCCTTTAAATTTTACAGAAAATTAACTCATCACAGTCAAGATACTACTGCAGCTTTCCGTTCCGATGGCAACCATCGTGGCATCACCGGCTGTTGTTCTGCAGCGCGCGCGCGCGGCGCCCAGAAGCAGCCATCGCACCATCACGACGTCACCTCTCGCAGCAACAGGGGCATCGCGTGCACCTTGTCGGTGCCGCCGCTGCTGCGCCCGCGTGATGGCCTTTCGGTGGGACGACTCCGACACCACCACCGCTGACACCGCCAAGCCCAAGCCCATGCCCAACTCGCCGCCCAGCCTCAGCAGCTCAAGTGGACACATTGCTGACCGCGAGTACATCATGAGCAACAGCGAAGGCAAGAGCCCGGTAGAGGAGGCGATTGAGGAGATGCAGCGCGAGGAGCGCGTCCGCGATATGCAGCGTTCCGTTGTGGAGGCGGTTGAGCGCGGCAAGAACTGGTGGAGGGATTTGCCGGTGAGCGGACGATAATGACTGCGCATGAGTCAGACACCGATAATGCAGTCAAACAAGACATGACAGTTTAGCCTTGCCATACGAAGTGCCGTTCATGCATATGCTGATTTCTAGAAGAGGGCAACAAAAGTGCTTAACTCCAGCGCTGCATGTGCATCGATTCTGTTCCGGCTCGTTGCATGGCTTCGCTTGCCATGCTTCCTGGCTTATCCTCCAAGAAAAGAAGCGCTTCACACAAGCACCGACCGCGGCATCACACGACGGAACATTTCCGTTCCATTTCACAAGTTTTCACATCGCTTATAGAACCAGTTGCGTTTACGATAGGTATGCCCTTGCGCGCTTGAGCTGGTAAAACCTCTTCACTCTCTCACACGCTTCGGAATTCGCAGCAGTGCGCGCGCATAAAGTTGCGGTGTCATCAGTCGTGCTTCGTTGCTATAGAGCCGATGGCAGTACGCACATGTTCGTCGCTTCACAGGGAAGGGCTCCCGTTCATTGGTCTCCTGTTTCCTCATTAATTATTTTCTCGCGCAGAGCGCTCATCAGCCTACCGAACTCGCGTTTATGAATCCCATGCCTTAGCTAGCTTCGTCCTGCATCAATTGAAAAAGTATATGGGCGGTGTGGTGCGGGCCCGTAGCAACCTTGGCGCTGTGGGAGCCCGTCTCGGAACCAGCCGGGAGCAGCTCCCAGGGAAAAGGGCGCAATTGACTTTTGCGCTGTTTCGCGTGCTCACGTTGCAAATCTCTGGAGGTTGACCGTAAGGATGTCTCACCGTAGGCTTTAGCTTCGTTTTCATCCGCCTCAAATTCACTCCCATTTTTTCTCACCTCTGCTTTTTTGACTTTTGCTCCAGGACAAGCGCACGTTTGTTGTGGGCGGTGTGGGGCTGGTGGTGGCGGGCTACCTGAGCAACCTGGTTCTGAGCGGCGTGGAGAGGGTGCCGCTGCTGCCGGGGCTGCTACAGGTAGGGAGCAGGAGAAGGCGGGGTGGCAGAGCGAGAGGAAGAGTTGTTTGTCTGTTATGTTCTTCATTCGGGAGGACTTTGTTTATGTAAAGGTAACTGGACGACTGGAGTGCGGGAGAATCCTGATGATGGTGATGATGATGATGATGATGATGATGGTGATGGCGATGATGGTGATGATGGTGATGGCGATGATGGTGATGATGATATCGGTGACGATGATGGCTGGTGATGGCGATGATGGCTGACGTTCAAAGCCACACCTCGTTGCTGAAGCCCGAAGTGGTGGCGGGAGGGGTAGAAATAGCGGGAAAACAAGAAAAGAATGAAAGAGGGAGCGAGGGGTGTGCGGGGTGAGGTGCTAACGGGCAGCAGGTGTTTGTCGTGTTGTTTTGTGTGTGAGGAGGGCTTAGTATGTGGGAAGGGAGTAGCAACCGCCATTTACCGGGCCGTACTCGTAATTAATTGTGCTACTTACCAACCCTCTTCGTCGTACCTGTCCCCTGTCCCGCCCTGGTTTCCCGCCTTCCGCAGGTTGTTGGTTTCGGATTCAGTTGCTGGTTCGGTTGGCGTTACGTGCTGTTCGCGGAGGGGCGTCAGGACCTGCGGCAAGCTCTATGGCAGCTGCGGAGAAATGTGGCGGAAGGGGTGGAGGGGCTGGCGGAAAAAACATGTACGACTGTGCGTGTGCGTGTGCGTGCGCGTGTGCGTGCGCATACCCCCCGTGTGTATACCCCGTGTATGTGTGGGGGCGTGGGAGCACGTGTGATTGCACTCGGGGCTAATGGGCTCTGGCCGCTCGCGCGGACTTGATGTCACGTATGTATGTATGTATGCTCGGGACAGAAGGGGGAATGTCGCCGCGTCATGGCCACTGTTCGCTCCATGAACGGAATTGTTGATTGGAAGTTATACACTGTATAACATATAGCAATTCTTCCGCTCCCCTCCCCTCCGCTCCCCTGCGCAGTGGACACTCATCCCAACCCCGGCACGGGGGAGACGGGCGCCGCCGCCACAGCGAGGCGGGTCGCTGACGGAGTGGCGGCCGCCCGCCGCGACGTCCCCACCACCAACCCGCAGCCGCCGGGGCAGCCGCGGGATGACGGCAGCTGGGTGGACGAGCAGCCGCCGCACGCTGGATCTGGAACCGGTAGGTGCAGTGGGGCTTTTTTTGAATTTGGTTCAGGAGGGGGGGAGGTGGAATGAGTGGGTTGGCTTCAGTCTTGGACGGGTGGACGGGTGGATGGGTGGATGGGTGAACGGGTGGATGAGTGGACGGGTGGATGGGTGGACGGGTGGATGGATATGCGGTCCTCTTTTTAGTGCTTCCTCCGCCCGCGGCCCCCCTCCCCTGGGAAGGTGGTAGGGGAGAGGTAGGTAACGGGGCCGAGGAACTGTCCGGGGACTCCCCCCCCCCAAACCCCCAAACCCCCAAACCCCCAAACCCCCAAACCCCCAAACCCCCCAAACCCCCAAACCCACCCAATAGGGAGCTCCCCGGTGGTGGTGAGATGTCCATTTATTAAAAATATTTTAGTTTAGTTTATTTACACAAATCAGTTAACAGGTCCTAATGGCAATGCAAGCACCCCAAACCAAGCAGCCAACCAACTAATAAACACGCCTTTCCCCCCCCCTTTACAAACAGCGCGCATCACCGGGCTGGACGAGCATTACGTGTCAGGACTACTCGAGGTGAGTACGGCAGGGTACGACCTGTTCACATCCTGTCCTCAGTAATGTGGTATTTTACTTTTCAAGAGTGCACCCTCTTGCCCCCCAACCGGAATTGGATTTCCTTTATTGTGCGCGTTGCAGCAGCAGTAGTAGTAGTGCTGCGTCTCCATGCGATTGGCGGCCAGTGCTTTATCCAACACGTTGCCACGGTGGCGCTGCCCGCCCTAAGTACCCTAAGGACCCTCACCCCAACCTTGGTTGGGGCGCTTTAGGGGACATCCAGTCGTCGAGGTTGTGTGGATGCTTTCTCGGATGCTTCATCCGCCTGTCCGGGGTTTCTCGCAACGTCTTCTGTCCGTTGACCAACTGCATAACGAACTAACGTTTTTTACCTGTCAGGAGCTGGACGAGCACTCTCGCGGCACGACGACGGGAGGCCGCTCCCCCACCAGCATTTTCGCCTTCCGCCTGGTTTCGGAGGCGGATGATGGTGATGGACTGAGGGCTCCGGAACCGGGCGCTGACGAGACCGCCGCCGCGGGTGAGTGTCGGTCGGTCGGTCGGTCGGTCGGTCGGTCGGTCCTGCAGATCTCCCCAAAAAGGTGGCAGCGGAAGTTATTGGTTTGTTGCGTAGGGCCCCCGGGAACAATGGCTTAGGGCGCCACGGCCGCCTAGCCACGGCCGCCTAGCCACTGCCTGGCGAGTGCACCAAGGGGTGAAAATGGGGACTGTGTCTTGACCCTGACCCTGTGGCACCTGGGCACATGGGCACATGTGCGGCATCGCGGCATGTATCACTAAATGTACAAAATAAAGCGCAAAGGCCTTCTTCGTCCGCCCTGGAGCCTGGAGCCGGTGAGCCTCTCAAAAGCTCCTTCAATCAGGGTGTAACGTTGTATTGTTGCACGATGTTGTACTGTCTACGTGGCGGTGTGCGGTGGCCCACCTCGCCTCGCTCGTCACCCAGTCCATCGATGGGATGCTGATAAATCTTTGGGAGGACGGTCTCTCCGTCACAAATAATTCTCGCTGCCGTACACAACCACATCTGTTAACTGTTAACTGCACTCCAACTGACACCCACGTGCATTCCCCAACTGCCTTCTGCTGTGTGTTGGCAGTTGGTGGTGGTGGCGGCGGCGCCCCTGCCAGCCGGGACACGGGCAGCAGCCGGGGGGCCCCCACCGGCCCCGCCTCCGCCATGTCCGCCGCCTCCGCCCCGTCGGCCCCCCGGGGCTCCACGACTGGCATTCGGCCTCCTGACGGTAGCGACGGCGGCGGCAAAGCGGAGGGAGGTGCCGTACATCACGACATGGCGGATCTGGATCCTTGTCTGGGCTGGGACGTGGAGGCCTGTGCGGCCAGTGGGCACCTCAAGCTGGGGAAGCCGGACACGAGTGAGGGGAGAGGGGGGGGCCCACTAGGTCGTACCGCCCTTCCGTCCCTTCGCGGTGTGCCTCTTTTCATTCCTCCTCCTCCTCCACTTCTCAAGTGGCAGTGGAAGGCCGCTTTTCTGTGCCGTTCCCTTCTCCCCTTACCTACCTACCTACTCACCCACACTCCCCTCCCGTGTTTTCCCGCCTACAACCGTATCCTCATCAGGCAAGCTGGACTCGCTGGAGCTTGCCGCCCTCCGCCAGGCCAAGGAGGCGGTGGGCTTCAGTCACCACGTCGATGAGGCGAGTCGGGGCCGTTGGAGGGGGGGGGTCAGGGGGACTGCGGGGTGGCGAGGGGGGTTACGGGGGGGGGGGGAGGCAGCACAAGTTAGCTGAGCGGACTCTGGGGCCGCACCGCCCTTAATGGCTGTTACGCCGCAAAAACGGCCGTTTGACAGTAGGTATCTGTAGTTGTGTTGTCGTGAGCCTTGCAACCGAAGGGCGGGTGTGACCCTGATCTGAATAAATCCATAACCTCCCCGTGCTCCTCCCGCTTGTTCTTGTCGTGGCCTTGCCTGCTGTCCCATCTACTTCGGGAAGGTCCTTCACGAGCCTACCAGCCACGGCCATGCAAGCCTGGAGTCCGTACATTTGGAGGGGGAGTACGGCAGGGCGGCGGGTGAGTGTGTATGTATGTATGCTGGGCGGGGCTCTTGTGTATTTATCCCCTAATCCCCCGGCGTCCTTGATCCAGTTATGGCTTTTGCAATTACAGCGAGTGTTGAAAACATAATTATGTTACCCGCCCGTGATCCGTACCCCACCTGTGTGCCCTGTGTTGTCGTACCGCCGTACAATTGTCGTACGGAAAGGCACTATGGAACGCGAGGTGATGGAGGACCTGGCCGCCCATCAAACGGATATGAAGGTTCGTGTTCGTGTTTTGTTGGCAGTTGGTGTTTTTAATTGAACACCAATTACGATGATAATAATATTTCAAAAATAGTGGAAATGATGGCCGTGTGAGTGTGAGTGTGAGTGTGAGTGTGAGTGTGAGTGTGAGTGTGAGTGTGAGTGTATGTCTGGGGGGGGGAGGGGAGAAGCAACCGGCATGAGGGGTTGGCTTTCGTTTCTTCCCCCAAAACCTCCGATGTGCTGGGACACACACACCCGCACATCGCCGCTCTCGACCTCTTGCATACAACTCGCCGTCGCGGGCCCCCGTGGTGGACGGCATCTGGGGCCGTTCATGCACCCCCCCGCACTCATCGCCCTTCCCTCCTCGCGCTCTTGGCCTCAGTGGTTGCCGTCGGCTATCTAGGCCAGCAGCTGGAGGGCGCGTGTTCCGTCGCCTATGTCTGGTCGCCTGGTACCCTAGTATCTAGCCGGGTACGCCCCTATCCGGGTACTTCCCGTTCTGACTTGCTCCCCAACATGACTGTTCCTCCTTCCTTGTTCCCTTCGTGGGGAGCTCCCTTCAGCCGCCCCATCCCCCGTTTCCCGCTGCGCCGTAAACCTCCTTCCCAGCGCCAGCAGCAGGGCCCCAGGGTCACAAAGTCCAACCGCAAACCGGTGGCGGGTGAGGAGGCGGGGATCGGGCCCTGAGTGGGAAGGACGAAGCGAAAGGCGGGACACGGCACATAATAATACTCCCGAGTCGCCGTATTCCGGCGCCATTCGTCCTTCGTTCCACGCACGATAACGAATGATGGCGGCGATGAGGACGTCGGCGAGGTGTTGGGGGGGGGAGCACTTAATGTGCGGAAGACAATTCACGTCCGTCGTGTCATGGTGTGGTTGGTGCAGGTGTGCTGTCTGGCATTGCGATAGGTGTGTGTGTGTGTGTGTGTGTGTGTGTGTGAGGCGCAACTGGGGATGATGTTGGAACACACATGCATGCACGAGGCGCACATGAGGACGCATTATATTGGCAGTATACAACAGTGGGGCGGTGCGGTACCACGTGCAACCCCGTTGGCCTGTTCATCATCGGTGGGTAGGTAGTTCATCAGAGTTGTGCTTGCCGAGCATGTTGCGAATGTACGGAAAAGGAGAAGGGAAAGCAACTGAGAAAAGGTAGGGTCGTGATGCTCCACAGGCAGGTAGGGGAATGACGAGGGGTATAGATGTAGTGTTGTGTATGTGGCACGTGTGTGTGGAATATCTCACGGCTCTCTTGCTTTGCGGAGGCAGGATACATATGGAGTTGATGCGTGCGGGTTGAGAAGTTGTGGGTTTAGGGTTTTTCTTGCGCTATCGCCTATACCTGCGGTTGGCGTACGGTGGTGCGGTGTCAGCAAAATAGGGTGTGGAGGTGGTTTTACCTGACTATGAAGTCGTGCATTTATACGATGAGATTGAGATAGGGCGCAGTCGACAGCCGGGAAAACTGCACAGACCATGATTCCGCACGCGGCCTCGTTTGTGGATGTTGTTGTAACGGCTGTGTACGGCAAGCAAGAAGATAAAAGCTGGCAGAGTGGGCGTTTCAGCAACACCCCGAGGAGCCTACAACCTTATTTCTGTAGGACGTGTTACCAATAAATGACATTGCCACACACAGCGCTTGTTGGCTTTTTGCACATGCCGTTAGCAAACAGCAGATAGACCCTTGGGAAGGGCAGTTTGCCGAGAGCGTCTCTATAGATGCAGGCTGCTTCTGGCAGTCTCCTGGCAGAGCGTGAGCCTTGACTTTCCTTTTTTCCCTCTGTAGACCAACCGCAGTGTGTATCGCTGTATGCGGTATCCGGCGGTTCAGGCTCTTTTGTGTCGTGCAGGAGAGGGGACAGCGGCCCCTCGCGCCTCTCCCCGTACCCCTGGGGGACTGCTTCGGCGGTCTTGTTTTTTCTGGGGCTGGGTAGCAGCCCCTGGCCAGCGTCAGGTCCGGTTCGGCAAGATATCTAATAAACACACACGCACGTACACACACATACATATACAAGGAAACTGATTCATCTGCCAGATGAAGCTCAGATAGCCGCAACGTGTCGGCCGCATTGCCGTACGGCACCATCACGCATGTATAGAAAGTACACGTCCCATATAGATGATGCGGTATAAGTTACATCGCCTGCATCTTCGCGATATCTTGGATCTTGGCAAGATATCCCCCGGAAATGCAGTGAAATGTCGGTGCACCACTTCACTTGAGTGGCGGGCGGTGACGTGAGAACGACGGAGGTGAAAATGGATGCACAGTTATGACGCAAAAATTCGCCCGACGATTCGCACGCTGGTATCTGGGATATCTGCAACGCAAAGAACGCAGCGGCAACAACAAAATGCGCCAACAGGCCAAACCTCCGTACGTAGCGCCCCGGCCCCCACAGAGCCGAAAAGAACAGAACACGCACGGGGAGACATCCCATGCGCGTGTTCTCCTGGACGGTTGGATGACGCCAAGGGTTAAGGAAAAATGCTTCAGCTATCCCTTCAGCAAGCCACGGCCTTTCTAGCTGATTTTCTCGTTGGCTTCAAATCGCGTACTATTTATTAAACGATTTCGAATCGCATATAACTAACTATATATGCACATGAGTGCACACATGTATGGAATCGATTCCCCATCCTGGTTTCTGCCCCCATTCCTCTCCGCGACATCTCTAGTCATTAACAACCAATGCCACGCCAACCACACCAACATGCATGTGAATGAATGCTGTATGCACCCGACAGCCCCCGAAGGCCGTACAGGCCCAACCGGGAAGACGAGCTCGTAATAGTACGGCTTAGTACGGCACACACAATCTATATGCACAGGGCCAAGCCAGCAGGTCCGGTGACCTGCCTCGTCTTCTTAGACAAACGCAGCTCTTCCCGCAGCTCTTATTTGCCACCACCGCGTTCCACGCCGCAGCATCCACTCTGGCGAAAACATGCGCCTCTTTGCTCTACACCTGCCCTACGACCCTACGAACTACACCTCAGTCCACATTTGACAACACAGTGCACACCGGACATCACTTCAGAGCAGGAAGCTGTGCTCGCGCCAATCGCGCATTCTCAACAAGACGCGGCAAAGCAGGACAAGACACGCCAATGCAAGGCATAGGCTACTACAACATACCATAGCAGAATTCTCCTTTTTCATCCTTCCTTATATTCTATCTGCCGCACAACCTTATCATCATCATCATTATCATCACGGGCCGCTTAGTACATTTGAAATTTTGACGAGTAATTGCGGCGCCGTTAAACTCTCCCATCATCCTTTATGCTCAAGATAGACAGAGAGCTGCGCATCAGTGGCGCGCTGAGGTCGCTAGGGTCCTCTTCGTCGGCGGCAGCAGCAGCAGCAGCGGCACTGTCATCCGTTTCGCCGTCGTCGGAGCCAACCCTACCCTAGGGCTAGCAGCTTTTGTTATCATCGTCCCCCCCCCTCTCCACACACACCCCAAGCAGCAGGCGTCAAGACTGCTTGACGACTTTGCTTCAGTACGACCAACAACCCCTCAGCGAACCACATGTACTACACATCAAAAAAGGAAGCGCGATAAACATAGAGCATAATAAATGCAACCAGAGCCACCACAGGGAAAATACCTTTTAGCTAAAACAGCACAACCCTGCCCGTCACACCCACAGACGTGCGCCCTCTCGTACGCGCATTTTGCCGCGCGCGCGCACCCGTCCAAAAAGCGCACGGCTGATGGCCCCGCACGTCTGCCAGGAAAAAAACGCCTCACTGCCGTACTGCCCAAATCGACGAGAATCAAAACCGCCCAAACCCAACCGTGCGTGAGGTCATCACCCACCGCAGCGTTTTAACAGCAACGCCTTAACAGCAAAGAGCGAAGACTTAGCGCCGTACATACTGCAGTACTAACACTGAACTTCTCCGTCCGGATAAGGATTTTTAATCTTTATATCATTTCTTGATTAATACATGCTGCCACTTGCTGCGGATTATAATACTGCAGTAATAAGAGTAATAATAATAATATCTATCGCCCGAATAACTATGCCTCCCGGTGGCGGTGGTCCCTTCTAGCACCACGCCGCTGCTGACCGAGGGTCCTACTCAGCAGGGTGGTCCTACCCGTGGTGGGGTGCCCCATAGAGCTCACAATGGTCTTCTGTCAACGCTATGCAGGTGGTGGTGCCCCCTCCTGTTGGTGGTGGTGCCTCGAGAAGAGGAGTGACACAGTGAACGCGCCCCGCGTGTGATGGCCCCTCTGAAGCACCACTGGCAATAACACCCGTTCTGTACGGACGTCTGCGTCGACAAGGTAAATGCGCGCGGCACGGGCCGAACGCTTCTTCGTCCAGAATGCCACTCACTCACTCACTCATCGGCACATCAGGGTCGCCAGTCGGCCTTCCAGCTCCTTGACGACCTGTATGTATGTACGTATATGTACGTATAAACGTATGTATGTATGTATGTATGTATGTATGTATGTATGTATGTATGTATGTATGTATGTATGTATGTATGTATGTATGTATGTATGTATGTATGTATGTATGTATGTATGTATGTATGTATGTATGTATGTATGTATGTATGTATGTATGTATGTATGTATGTATGTATGTATGTATGTATGTATGTATGTATGTATGTATGTATGTATGTATGTATGTATGTATGTATGTATGTATGTATGTATGTATGTATGTATGTATGTATGTATGTATGTATGTATGTATGAATGTATGTATGAATGTGCGCATGTGATAGGGGGGTGCGAGGGCAGCAGTGGAGGCAGGTGGTATATGCGCACGTGTCGGAGCGACAGGGGATTGTACGAGTGTGGGGTATATATATGTACGATACACAGGTCGGATGACTTATCAGCAGGTAGTCATCATGACGACATCTCAAAAGGCACCTCGCCAAAAATAAACACATGTACGACGGATATCGACAACGTATACGATATGCGCACTCATGCCGCGGATGCAGATGCATCGTGAGAGGCTTTCGTCACCTGCTGCTGCTGCTGCTGCTGCTGCTGCTGCTGCCGCTGATGTTGTTTCCCCCTTCCCTTCCTCACCCCCTGCCCGTTATCCCGGGGGGGGGGGGGATGCGGACGCGGACGCGGACGCGGACGCTGCTGTGTCTCTTGTGTATGACACGGACCTGTTGATGACATCATGCTGACATGTTGATGATCTGGATGTCGCCCATTATTGAGTGCGTGGTTGTGTGCGTGTGTGTAGTGCCGCGCCTCATCATCAAACCTCACCTGCCCTGCCGAGGGTCTCCGCCCGGGTTCCTTGTCCCAGCAGCGGTGTGTCAGGTCCAGGTACCAGAGAGGCACCCCCCCGGGGTTGCTGCTGCAGCTACTACTGCCGCCATCGGTGGTGGTGGCCGTGGCAGTGGTGGCGGCAGGGGTGTGGTTGTTGTGGTTATGGTTGTTGTTGTTGCTGGCGGTGCAGTCCGGTCGCAAGTCCTCCACCAACACATTTTTTATAATCTGGCCTGTGGCTCGTGTTGTTTGCAGTTGTGAGAAATTTAACGGCAACAGAATAGTGGGGGGGACATTAGTGATAATAGGATTAGCGGAGGTCTGGACGCAAATAGCCGTCCAGCGGAAAGGAACTCAGCAGAGAGACAGACAGACAGATAGACAGAGGGTAACGTCCTGCGGCGAGAGTGCGGTGGGTCGCCTGGCGGCACGTACGGCGGCACGTACGGCGGCACGTACGGCGGCACGCGGGTTGATGTGTGTATGTAAGTGGGTAAGTCGTCGAGAGCTATTTATATAAACATAAATACCCACTATTGTAGATATACATATAAAACTTTCCTCACGCAGCAGATATGCCAGGTGGTGTGCGTTTACGTGTTTCGTGTTTGGAACGTGATGGAGAACCACAGTTGTATGTAGCTGCTGCATGCGGTCAGCTGATGGCTTGATTTGCTCACACCATCCTTTCTTTACATTTTTTCCGCGCCGCGTCCCGAGTGCGCAGAGCTGCACAGTGTGTGTGTGTGTGTCTCCATTTCACCCCCGCTTTCCTTCCCAGCACCGGGCGCAGTGGCACACGACCCGCTGGTGGAGCCTGACAAGTGCAACCGCCGCACTACGCCGCTGTTGAAGTGCGTTTTCAACGTTCTTAAAAGGTTCATCCACCGGATGGGTAGTGATACAATGACCGGTGGTAGCAGCCTCCGCCGGAACGCTGCCAAACATAAAATTGGCGGCGTTTCGGCGGAGGCTGCTAAAATTTATAAAATCGATATATGGACAGCACCTCTAGGGGCTGGGTTGTAGGAGGGGTCAACCCCAAGGAGGGCTCCCCTTATTCACCCTTGCCCCTTTTTCCCTGAGGGAGTGAAAGCAACCCTTCGGGTGCACACATAATAGGACATATAGTGACACATGTGACAATACAAGGCGACGCACACACGCACACCTGGCAGCATGCCTTGGTACGGCGGTCGCCCCGAAACCAGCTCCCAGAGGAGGATGCCGTACGAGTAGATACAAGATGCGGGTCCAACCTTGCCTGCAGAGTCAAGGGTCAAAAGGGTCGGTTGGGGTAATGGAAAAAACATCATTAACCAGGCCACTGCTGCTGTCCGTGTGGACGGTTGTTGCGCTATCAGTTTCTTGGTTGGGGAGGGTGTTTTCATAACGGTTCAAAGCACGGGGGGTTCCTCCCCCCCCCTCCTCCCCCCCCCCCGCATTCCCCCCTCCTCCTCACCACTCCCCAGGACCTCGGGCGCCATGTATGCCACCGTGCCGTAGTTGCGGGTGGTGATGTGGGTGCTGTCGGTGGCCAGCGCACGGCTCATACCGAAATCCGCCAGCTGCGTGTGTGCGTGTTTTAAGGGGGGGAGGGGAGGGGGAGGTCGCGAGATGTCACCCAGATGTTTACTGTCAGGACGGGTCGATGTTTACTTTTACGTCAAACAAGTAACAAAACACGTTTTCCCAACCCCCCCCCCGGGGGCCACCTGCGACGAAAAAATTGGGAGTCGCAAAACAAAACACTGGTCACCGGTATGCTGTTCTCGCAGGTTTACACACACATACACACACACACACACACGCGCATACGCCTGCATACGCCAGCATACGCCTGCGGCGGCCCCTATCCATCCTATATATTAGGTCAATCCGCAAACACCCCAGGGGCCATCCAAGCCATCCAAGATGGTGTAACTTCCAACATACACCATCCATCGCCTGCTCGGCTCACTTCTGTATGCACTGACTTCTTTCCGACCTTTACACGCGGGCCGCGTGGCTCTGTTCCTTCCACGACCGCCTAGTCCCACCCCCGCCCTCCGGCCCCCCCGCCCCCCCGCCTCTCTTTCCTACATACCTTGGCCACCAGCCCCCAAGGGCTGTTTGGGTCCTCCATCAGCAGGATGTTGCCTAATTTGGACACAATACGTGCGCACGTGGCGATGGACCAGTTAGGGGGGAGGGGGCAGTGAGGGCCTCCTGGCGTTGTGACCAAATGATTTCGATGCAAGGATTTACGGATATGGTGATCGAGGGGGGAAAGACGAACCACGAACGAGTGAAGCTGCTGCCAGGGCGATCGAGGGGGTGTGTGAGGGTGTGAAATGTAGCGTGTAGCGCGTGGGGATTTGGGACGGGGACGGGGACGGGGACGGGGCGCCCGGAGGAAAATGGCTCCCAATTTGGTGGTGGCGCCATGGCGCTCCGAAACCCTACACTCCAAATCCTTGTTAAACACTAAAATCAAGAATTTATTAATTAGGTTATGCACCGTTATCACCGTAAAAGCCAAGACTCCTTTAGCGCTTTCACAGGTGGCAAACTTGGCCTATACAGCTCAGCGCCCCCCTCCCTCTTCCCCCTCTTAAGTGCCGGCAGTTTATATTCAGATTTCCTTGCATGTGATCGGCGGGCCCCCCCCCCCCGATTCACACCTGGCTTCAGGTCCCCGTGGCACACATTGCGGCTGTGCATGTACTCCAGCCCCCGGGCCACATCCAGCGCGCAGCACACCACTCGCTGCATGTCCGGAAGGGCAGTGCGCGGGGCGGAGGGGCATGGAGAGAGGGAGGGGGAGGAGGCCCCGGGGGGCGCAGGCGCCGCGACGCTGCGGAGTAGAGGCAGGGTTGCGCTGTCGGGCGGTGATGACGTCACCCGCCGCATGGCGCCTTGCTTCAGCAGCGCAGATAAGGGCCCCCGGTCCACATACTCCTGTGTGCGTATTGGGGTGAGGGGGTTAGTGGGGGGGGGAGGTGGTGCCGTACGGTGTGGGGTGGGGGGTTTTACACGCCGTTCGATATTTTGGATGATCGGATGTAAAATATTACATACATGCATACATAAGAAACGTTACTGTTGTACTGTGGTACTGTTCTACTGTTCTACACAACCATCCGGGCGGGGAATCTCCCCTCTCCATACAGACACGCACGCACACGCGCGCACAAAAAAACCTTCACCTGCCGGTATGTGCACATACCGGATACCAAACAGAGATTCCAACCACCTCAACTACCTCAACCAAACTGCTCCATGTACATTAAATGACGAAAGCATAAATACTATTTATATGTAATATATTCAATATAAAATAAATATTAATATTAAAAATTATTTAATTTAACATGCTTCTCGTCGGGATCGAAGTCCGGTCGGCCTAAAGCACGGCAAGACAACCGCCTCCACTCCTCCACTCCTCCAGACCTCCATCCGCACCGCCCCACCTGGACAACCCACGTCTCCGCCACAGTCCCACATTGAGGGGCCTGCGGCTGTGCGGCATTGCCGGCTCCGCAGGCACCGTCGTACATCATGGCAGCATAGAAGTCGTCCAGTCGACCCGACGCGCTGCCCTCCCTAAACGCCAAAGTGCTCAGGGAGGGCAGCTCAACGGCGGCGGCGGCGGCGCCGCCAGGGCCAGGGCCGTCGTGGAGACCGGGCTTGGGCGCCGCCGCCGCTGCCACCCCTGGCGCCGCCGCCGCCATCCTTGCCGCCGCCGCTGCAGCCGCGCCCTGGGCTTCGCTTTCCCTTGAGAGCATCGAGAGAGTAGGGTTGCCGTCCGCATCTACCTGTAAACCACGCATACGACACGTGTACGACATGTGCATAAACACACACAGCGAGCGGAAGCGAGGCAGGGCGGCGTCCTTCTGTTTCCTAAACAGGCCATTCTTCCACCAATCAGGTGCGTTCGTATTGATGGCCACGCGGCCAAGCACGCAGACACGCACGAAAAGGTGTTTTGTTACGGTGTTTGGCTCTCAGCTAACCCGTGCCCCTTTCCTCCCCCCCCCCGGGCGCAAAACTCCCCAAACGACGTCGTACCAGAAGACACTCGTCGACAGCTCACACCATAGCCCGCACAGCTCACAAGCGGCTGCACTCCCGCTGCAAAACACCCCCCCCATAACCCCCCGTATCCCACCCAGCAGCCCTGGATTGGAGCTCATGTACGACATACCGTGCATGTGATGTACGACAGCGATCGTACGATGTTACGGTGGTCAAAGCTGAGACTGAGTCGCAGCTCATTCTCTATGGCCTCCAACGTATTATGTCGGTCGTGGTGGCTGATGACCTGGGGGAGTGGGATTTGGGGGGAAAGGGGGGAAAGGGGGGAAAGGGGGGGAAAGACGAAACACGAACGAGTGAAGCTGCTGCCAGGGCAAGAGTGTACCAGTCGTAGAACTGACCAAAAGGCGTTTTTGAAGGGAGAAGGGGGCGGGGGGGACCCGCCGGTCCCGATTCTCCAAATGGTCACCAAAACACACCCATCAACACCCATCCATCAGTGGCATCATGTTCGCATTCCCGCTATTATGCCCCCGCGGACCTCCGACTATGGATGGGTTCACCGCTTCATCCCCGTCGCCCTTTCCTCACCCCCTCGCGCCTCTCCCCGTCGCCCCCGCCCCCACAGCCCCCTCTCCCCGCCCCCCCCCCACACACACCTTGATAGCCACTGTTAAACCCCGCCAGGAGCCCTTGTAGACCTAGGTCGCGGGCGGGAGCAGAAAAGCGCACAGAAAAGAGCACAGAGAGGAGTTAGAGATTTCTGCAAAGACTACGTTACGGCTGAGCTCACCACCGCCCTACCGGGGCGGTAATAAACAGAGCAGGGATGGGGAAGGGAATTTGATGTGCCGTCGGACGGGAGCGGCAAACGGCCTCACAAATACGCCGTAACACCCAACACCAACACGGCCCGTAGTGTGCTACAAAGGTCTCCGAAAAGTAACAAATACAGGTGCTCCGCATTTAAAAAGGAGGCCACCGGCTCCAGAACCACGCAAAGCTCGTCCGTCGTATATTGCAGAAAACCCCGGTTTCCTTCCCAAGCTTTAAGGTTATATTAAGATTATAATTTCAGGAGATTAAATCATAATAATATCGCAATTCGAATATTTTTCCTGGGTCATATTTGGTGTTTTAGGGTTTTGCTTTTTCAGAGGGTACATCCTCTCCTTGCCTCCACTTCACTTTTGAGGGCCTTTTCCCGATTTCTCGAGTCCCTCCCTCCCTCCCCCCTTCAGCCCCTCCCTCCCCCCTTCAGCCCCATCCGCCACCCCGCATTTCCTCACCCTTCAAGATGCATCACATCAGCACCCCCCCACACACATCTCTCGCCACCTAGCTGGACGCTGACCTCCTTGACCGCCCTCGCCTGCTGCTTTCTCCCCCTTGCACACATCCGGGCCCTTTCCGTCCAACGCCACGTCCGCAACCCGCACCGGCCCCCGGCGCATCACGCTTTCCAAGGCTCTGTACCTTCTTTTCCTTTCTCTCGCCCCCCCCTCCACCCGACACTTCTCCAGGCTCACACCCACACCCACACCCACACCCACTCACCTTGCCAAACGACCCGGCCCCCAGCAGCCGCCCCAACATCACATCTTCTTGCGCAGCAGCCGCGACTACCGCCCCCCGCTCGCCCCCTGGAATAGTGCCTGCTGATAGCTGCTGCTGTTGCAGCTGTTGCTGTTGCTGCTGTTGCTGCTGTTGCTGCTGCCGCTGTTGCTGCTGCTGATCATGCTGAGGCGCATCCACTGCCGCCGCCGCCGCCGCCAACACGGCAGCTACCGAGCCGCCGCCACCGCCGCCACCGCCCCCGCCGCTGTGAAGCGCCGGCACCCGGGGCCGTAGCAGCACCAGCAACGCGGAGCTCAGGCAGCTGCTGTTGCCGCCGCCGCTGCTGTCAGTGAAGCGGCCGCCCGAGGTGGCGGTGGCGGTGGCGGTGGCGGTGGCGGTGGCGGTGGCAACCGGCTGGGTGCGTGAGCCGGGTGCACCGACATGGGCGGTGTTGCTGCCACCACACCCGCCAACGCCACTGCAGCGTGGCGTCGATGAAACAGTGGCAAGAGCGACAGTAGCCGCCGCAGTGGTAGCAGTCGCAGGAGCAGCAGCAGTAGTAGTAATAGTAGTAGTAGCAGTAGTGCTGGTAGTGGAGACCTCCAGTTGCGCGACTTCGCCATCCGTGGCGATGGTCACAACCCCGAATGGTACGGCATCCTGCGGACATAATCGTACAACGTCCCTGCCGTGCGACACTACCACCATGGCAGGGGATTTCGTCAATGTCTCGGGGCGCTTGGCATCTGCTCTCAAGCCGTCGGATGCCGTACCACGCAAAGCGGCCTCAAGGTCTGCCGTACTGTGCAGATGACAGGACTCGTTGGGGGGTTTGGGGCCGACAACCAGTGCGCCGCCGCCGGTGCACACGTCCTTTGGTTTGCCCTCCGCGGGCACCCCCCCCGGCGCCCCTCCCTGGCGCGACTCCCGCGATGTGGTCGTGCGGCGGTGCGCCACCAGCAGGAGAAACCACGCAGCGGCCGCCATAACCAACACACCTGCTTCCATCAAGTTGTTGGTTGGGCGGTTGGTTGGTTTGTGGTTGGGCGACAAACGAAGGCAAGCATACCCTGGGCACCGTCGGATATAGCTGTAGGGCCCTCCGCTGGGCTATTCACGGCACAGGAAGAAAGAGACAGAAGGTACGGACATCCACTGGGGTGCACAGGGTGGTGCGTGTGCGTGTGCGTGTGTGTTTGGTGGTTTCAGGCTCGGGTTGGGTTTGTCTCCCGCGTCCGTGACCGTACAGCTGGGGGGGCACTAAGCTAAGAGCTTCCCGCGCTTCCCTGAACACAACCCAAATCCATAAACTCCTAAACTGCACCCGCCCTCCCACCTTTCCTGCACCCTAAAAAGCAGGAACACAATGTGGATCGAACAAAGCTCCCTACCTCCAACGTTTTCACCAATCGCTCCACTGCACTAGTATACCTAAAAGTTCCAAAAGTCCTCCTCATAAATAGTCCCAATCCTAGCAGCAACAGCAACAGCGGCATCAACAGCAGCAAGCGGCTGTTCCACCCCATTGTGAACTACCTACCGGGTCTCCTCACCCCCCCCCCGAGCGCGGCTCACGCACCCGCAACGACGCATCCAGCAAGGACCCCCACTCGGGGTGGACCTCGAAGTCCTCCGCCCCCTCCGCCCCCTCCGTCCAGGGTGCCGGCTGTCTGCAACTGTTGTGGCGATGGCGGAGCTCGTTGTTGTGACTGCGACTGCTGATGCTGCTCCTCTGTGCGCTGCGCAACAAGCCCCTGTGGGGATGTGTGCGAGTGTTTGTTCACCAGCACACAGGCGGAATACACAGGGTTGAACAGATGACACGAAATTTTAATAACAGCGGAGCGCTCTTTCACATCTCGTATCTTCACCGGCAGGTTCATAGTTGAATGGCCGCGCGCCAGCGCGTTGGAGACCTCAGGCTAGGGGTAAGGTGCGTCCGCTTGCATGGCGTGTAGGGTTTAATACTCGGCCACTGAAGGAATGAACCCACTGTCTTCGTTGCATGTTGCATATGTACATGCAGTACTGTGCCCGGTGTACGGCAAACGGAATATTCGTACGTTTGTGCGTTGCTATCTCCGTGATTGGCTGGTGGCCATGGGGTTATCATCAGCGTGCAATACACACAACGTGCATCTAGCCATCTGCTGTGCCTCCACATCAGGGTTCGACACCCCGTACGGGGCCCGTAAGTTTTTGGCCTTTTTTCGGTATCCCCGTAAGGGCCCGTAGGACTTTATGGTGGCCCCCGTAAGGATTTTGGGGCGCGAAGCGCCCCCGTACGGGGCCGCCCCCGGACCGGCCGAAGGCCGGTTACGGGGGCCCCCGTAAGGATTTTAAGGGTTTATAAGAGGCCGTACGGGGCCCGTAAAGTCCCCCGTAGGGGAGAGGACGGACCGATTGCCGACTGCCGTGCAAGGTTGTAGTACCCTTTGACCATATAAAGGATAAGGCCACACACTTGGCAGACATAATTCATATTGCAATATTTAACTTTTCATAATACTTTTATAACTTCTGGTCTGTAACATTTTGATGAGGAGGAGGAGGACGAGAAAGAGGAGCAGAAGGGATGGGCGGCCGCGGCGGCCAAGGCGCTTGGCTTTCACTGAGTGTGCCGTGTCCCCGAGTGTAATGGTTCACGAGAAAATAACGATTTACAGGTCAAAAAATGCAAAGCGTCACTTTCCATAGCGTTTCAGCCAAGGACAGTGCCCCCGTAAAGGTTTTGCGGGGGTTACGGGGGGCCCCGTAAGGTTTTCGGCCGGTACAGGAGCCTGGTACGGGGGCCCCTCCGTAAGGAAAATTTGGGAGGTACGGGGGAGCCCGCAAGTTTCAGGAAGGTCAGTGTAGAACCCTGCTCCACATCTATCTAAACACAATTAACTTCATGTACATACATTCATACATACATACATACATAGCTACATACGTCAATAGATACGTACGTACCTGCAACGACAGTGCGTAGCACAAGTACGGCCCGTGCTCATCGATGCATTCCTGCAGGACAGGACAGGACAGGACAGCCATTTGCGCAGCAGCAGCAACAGTAAGCAGTCCCATTCCCGGGGTACACGAGGGTGGGATGATACACGCGGGGCACATTCATTGTTGCGGGGCACAAACCCCACAGTTGGGTGGAGGTAGCTGCTGTAGCTGCTGTAGCTGCCGGCGACCGGCAGCACATCTGGAGTACCAGTAACACGTTTACCGTCATCCGGCAATAGGAAACCTCTACCTGCGCTCTAGGAGCCGGCCCTGCAGTCTTAAAAGCAGCTTAAGAGCTTGCTTACAATCTATCTATTACCACGGACCACTGCACCCATGCCAACACCAAATGCCCCCCCGTGCCTGGGCCAGCTAGAGCCAGCCACCCCGCCAGCCACATAGGCAGCCACACTCCTATATATGACATATATGACTCCGGGGTTGAGTCCGTCCACGCGCTGTCGAGAGGCCCTTCTGCTGCCCCCACTCTCCCCACGATAGCATTGGGCCCGATTGGCCAAAGCCGGCCGAATTCAGTTGGCCGTACTAACCGCCACGGCCCGGCGCATCCCTGCCCAGCACGCTCAGCATAACACCTAGGGATGTGAATTACGCTTTTACGTGTTTACGTTTTTAAGGAACTAAGGTTACGTAATTACGTAATTAAGGTTGGACCTGGCCGTAATTTACGGAATGAAGGGCTCGCCGTAATAAGGTCCCTCAGGAGGGGTAGAAACCTTAAAAGCTTAACAGACCCATGGGTCTTACAGGTTCCGCCGGTCTGCAAACCAGGGTGCCGCTGACCCGTCCACTCCTCCGAACACACCACAAACCCAGCCATGGGGGAAGCGTGAAAGAGTCCAACAATGCAGGTTGAAACCCGCGATTCCCTCCGCCCAACCAAGCAAAAGAGCAAGTCAAGTAGTCAACACGACAAGTAGTCCTGGTTTGCAACGGTATTAGGTGTCGTGGTCGAGTATGTATGCACGGCTTTCAATGCTTGGTGGTGTTGCAGTATCAACGCCGCCATACGCGCCGGTGCCGGGGGTCGTGCCCGCGTCAGCCATGGTTCAAATTGGAAAGGCGATAGTCGCCAAGTCGGCTGTACAAGCGCCAAACTGATGTCAAAAAAATATGTAAATAAGTAAAGAATGGTGTTGCGAATGTGAAAACGCTGAAATTGTGCTGAAAATCCAAAATCGTACACTAGTACGGCAACCTTAAATTAAGGGTCCAGGGTCCAGGCCGTGGAAACCGTAAATTACACCATTTTACTGGATTACGCTTTTAAGTTTACGTAATTAAGGTTGCCAAATCCCATTTCAGCTGAAATTCACATCCCTAATAACACCCCGTTCGGACCCCGCCAAGCCAAGCCAAGCGCCCGAAACACCCGTGGGCCACACCCGCACCTGAGTGACGAATCCGTCGCAAATGTGGATACTGTTGGACCACACCAGCTGGTAACCTGTATGTATGTATGATGTGTGGGACAGGGGGTTCATATCTTCACCCTGCGGCCGCTACCCGGCAGACCAATCGTACTAAACGTTACTGAGTGCAAAAAAAGTGAAGGGTATTTTTTTCCCAATCGTAAGAAAGTACAAACCCATCATCCTTAAACTAACCTCACTACCAACCGCCAACAGTTTTGCGAAACGAGAATGTGGCCCACTGGCTCGCTGGCCAGCCATTAACTCATGTACGATCGCCTGTAGCCGAAGCGGCGCAAGTCGTACGTGCTTCTTGTCGGCCCACGCATTGAATTTCGCTAGCAGGTTCTTCTAACATATAGCAGGTTCACTTGTATACTGAAAATACTGACAATGCGCTGTCCTGGGTAGACACGCGAGGGCGAATCACTTTATTACTTTATTGCACTAGTATGCTTTCCTCAGGGGCCCCTGAGTACACACACACTCTCACTAGGTAGGGGGCTTATGCGCCTCTCTTCTCTTCTCTTCTCACCTGAGCTGCCGTTCGTGGCCCAGTCTCCAGCATGGAGAACTGGCGAGAAGCAGCGGCTTGCTGCACGGTTGCAAAATACGTCGTTGTTGAAAGTCAGGTTCTGTTGTCCTGGGTAAGCAGGCGATCTGGGCATGGCGCCCCACTCTGGTACAGCGTACTGCAGCGCGGGGGGGGGGAGGAGATGCAACGTAAGGGATGAAAAACGCGGATTTCGGCGGCGTGTGGCAGGGTGTCGCATGCATTATGTGCACTACTCGGGCATGCAGTCAAGCAGTTGCAGCAGGGCTGTAGAGGGTCAGTTATGCACTTGCATCTTGCCAAGCTCGCACAACGGTCCTAACGCTTTCGTTTGCAGTGGGGAGGAAATTGCTCAGCGCAGGTGCAGGCGTGTGCAGTGGCGAGTAAAGCTCCCGGTCCCGACAGACGACTCACCTCGAAGCGCATGCAAAGCATGAGACGGTCAACGACTTCGAGCCATGCCACAGTAGATGAGGAGGGGGAGGTCGCAAAAAAGTCATATGATGGCTGTAAGCGTGAGAAGACGTTCAGGAGCGTCAGATGCCGAAAAGTGAAGGTGACGCCATCCGAAAGGACCACCTACAAGCAGCAGGGAGCTGTCTGAGATACCATGACTGACATACATATTCGCCATCCTTACTGTGCTTAACTACGAAGGGAGGTTATGCAAAAACCCATATATGACGCATACATCAACACGCAAAATAAGACGAAACGCAAGCTCAAGAACTTTATTCAGGTTAACCTCACCTTGGACTGTATGAAGCTAAAATCCAGTTCAATAAAAGATTCCCATTCGACTCTTGCCCCTTCCACTGTCAGGTTGCGCGTAATGTTTACAACCTTCCATGTGTTCCCCCAAAATTCGGCATTTAATTTGATATTGTTAGAAATGACGATATTTGAAACGTTGTCGTTGATTAGCGCCTTAAAAAGGTTAAGTTCATCCGCCACCGTGACGGTTTCTGCGCTGCCGAGGTCCAGCTCCGAGTGTGATAACAAAGACAAAATTGTCCATAGTAAGAAGCTATAAGGGAGTCCGCGAAGGCGCCGGTTAGGCGCCTCATAGCTTCTCACGTTCCTCAGAATAAACGGCATTGACAAGACCCGTTATCAATTTATTGAAAAGCGTTTTGCAGTTTAATCTTTCCGTCTGCAAGGACTGCCGACTGGATGGAGGATGTTCGTCGGCCAGCAATTGTACAACGATTGACACATCTAACAACTTGACTGGATGGACGGAAACTCAGGCCAGGGAAGACAGTAACAGTGTAATTTTTAAAAATGGTGATGTAGCCATTGCAAAAGGCATACATGTAGTCACGCAGCATCGCTGTCTGAGTCAGATAGCACGCATTGCCTTGCCATACGGGCTGCCATGCATCATCTATGAAGTTTCCTGTTGTAAATGAATGAAGTAATGTAACTTATCATGGAAATCCTAGAGCTTGTTGCAGTTCTCACTCCTGGCGGACTGAGCTCCTGCTCTCTCGGTATTGGAGGGTGACTTAAAAAAGACTACTGGGAGAAAGTTACAGACAAGGATTACCGCCCATGTGGACGGGATGGGTAAACCAAACATCTGGCCTTTCTGCGCACACCCTAGGAGAGCACTGCCTTCTGCTATTTTGCATGGTGTACCGGATATGGGAACAGACAACGTGCAGCATGCGGTTAAGGTTGATCATCATGAGCACCACGAGGGTACCACGTGATGCGTGTAGACGCTTGCCCACGTAGCGGCGATGTTGCTAGGAGAAGAACATATACATGTGCACACACGTAATGATGCTCGAAAATAAAGAGTTTTAAGAGCGTTGAGGGTCGGCTAGGAATCCAAAAGGTCGATAATCAAAATACTTCGCAACGCGGAACAATACGTCTAAAGGCCAGGGCAAAACACAAGGAGTAGCCAATGAGCAAGTATCAGATATATGTATGGTTTGGGAGGTCAGGAGCAGAAACGGAAGCGAGCACATACACAGGGTGGCTGATGCTTAGTCATGTCTCTTTGGATGTAAGGGCTGAAAGGCTGCAGCACTAGGAGCTGGCTGGCGGTACGGAAGGTGAGGCGATCCGGGAGATCAATGACTTGAAGCGGAAAGAAGAGCTAGGAGGCAGCTGAAGAGCTTAGAATTGGAAGTTGATGCGCGGCTGGCTGTGTTACGAAACCAGGAACAGGTGATCGGAGGACGGTAGCCGGCTTCCCGGCAACTATAGCCGGTTTCGGAGATGCGGCCGCCGCTGCTGGTGCCGTACATTTCGATAGCTCCTTTGTGGATGCGCCTCGCCAGTTGCCGGTGGCTGTCTGTGAAGGCCGGTATTGGCCGCCCCATGCATGTATGACCGCCCCGTCCGAATCCATGTCCGAATCGTGACAGCACTCCGAACTCGCATCTTTATATTGAGAGGTACCGCACTGCCAGCAGTTCTGAACTATAGTCGATTTAATCGAGTTGCCGTATAATGTAACAAGGCCATTTTTGCTGGCGCAAAACTGGGAAACGGCACCCTGGCTGGGACCGGGACTTAGCTGCTCCGGGAATCGAAAAACAACAGGGCAAGCAGTCATGCAGCGACCGCGGCAAGCACACGATAGCGCAGCAGCCAGGCGCCCGAAGACGCAGTCAACAGTCAACAGGCGCAACCCACGAGGCGGCCGTACATGCGGCACGAAACCTCTAGCACCGCCTGTTGACGGTAGTTCAGACATTTTCCCGTACTGGAAATTAAGGGCGGAAATTATGTGGCGCTA
This sequence comes from Volvox carteri f. nagariensis, assembly GCF_000143455.1. Taxonomy (NCBI): domain Eukaryota; kingdom Viridiplantae; phylum Chlorophyta; class Chlorophyceae; order Chlamydomonadales; family Volvocaceae; genus Volvox; species Volvox carteri. The sequence continues at coordinate 2,293,724 of NW_003307548.1, read as the reverse complement.
AAACCGACTTCCCAGCGGCAGCTGCCGCTGCAGTAGACACGTAAACACGCGGCAGAGCGCTGCACGAGGGGGTCTGAACACCGCGCGGTGACCGAGAGGCGCCGGTGGCCACAGCCTGCTGCTCCCCGCCATTGCGCCCTGTGGTCTGTTATCTGTCCGATGCACTGCTGCCGCAACCTGGGCCGACTGGGACTAGTAGGGCGGGCGGGGTTAGGAACAGCAAAACAGAGCTCCTGGTTGTGAATGCTGACCGCCGAACTACTGGAGTGAGCAGCTGTAAGTAGTTGTGTGATGTCCCGGTGATCGGTTTCATCACCAGGACCGGGACCGGGACCGGGCAACCGGGAGGGACTAACAAACTGACAAGCTGACAGGGTACCATTCAGCAGAAGCTCTAGTCACTTCTGTCCTGAAACGGGACAGCAACAGATCTGGAATCCGTACAACTGTTGTACTATCAACGTAAGACGCAGCTATTGCTTAAACGTCATCGCGTGATCCGTACTCACTACTAACTTATTGTGGGGAAGGCCATTGCGTCTGCGACCACACTCCCGCGGTACCCAAACCCTTCAAAGACAATTCCGATCAGCCATTTGGCTGTTAGTGGGAGGGCGGGTGGGCCGCTCGCACGGCAATCGAGTAGAGAGTACGAAAATAACCTAATGCAGTCATCGACAGCAGAAAACGTAAGCCTCCAGCCTCATGCCGACTCTCTTACCTACCATTCATATTCTCTACCTCGTTCCCAAGACTCCGCCGCGTTGCCTCTAGTTCGGCTCGTGCCACAGGTAACTTCGCTCGTCGCTACTTTGCCATTCACCTTCGCCTCCACCCAGCCTCTGCTTCTCCACAGAAGCGGCGACCTCCTTCGCCGTTGTTACGCCTCGTCTATGCGAATCCTCCTCATCCGACTGTGTCTTCTGCCTACCCGGATGCGCGCCCCCTCTCTC
>NW_003307548.1:2290425-2291306 GCF_000143455.1 Volvox carteri f. nagariensis | reverse complement strand
TTCCGATCAGCCCCAACACACACCGCGGAGCGGTCTCTCCCCCACACACATACCTCCCAGGTGTTAACCCTAGGTCCTCCCGTCCCCCGGCTCTTCCGTCCCTTGCCTCTACCATAGCACATACACAGCCTGTACTCGGTATCGGGGCGTCATAGGGCCCCTTTNTGCGGCGTTGGGCACTTGTGGTCCAGGGATGAAGAGCTCCCTGTGGGCCAGGGTCATCTGTGCTCTGATGGGCAGCGTCCTTAGGATAGCCACCCATGCGCGTGGCCAGACCGGGAGGATCAGTACACAATCGGGCCGCTCCTCCGCCACCTTGCGCAGCACTCTTGCCACGGCACTGAACGGGGGGTTAATGTACAGCAGGGGCCGAACAGTTTCCCCTCCGTCCCGGCGTCCCCACCCCGGTGAACCCCAATCCTGGGCGAAAGCGTCTACTCCTTTGACTCCCGGGCACCAGTTGGCCGCAAAGAAACTACCTGGCACCTTCGTGGTGTGCGCGTCCGCGAAAACGTCCAGAGACGGGCTGCGGCCGTGAACGCAAGGGTGCTCCCACAGCTTGGCGTAGACGGTCGGGTTCAGCATCCACTGTGATCCATCTTCGTATTTGCTGAGCGCGTCTGCCTGCTGTTGCTGCTCCCGGCTGCGTGGGTACCACACCACTGAAATATCTGTGTCCGTATCGGCGCAGAGGCGGTGGATCTCCGCCACTATGGGCAGGCAAGCGGCGTTGCCTTTCATTCCAACCATGCAGAATTCCGCCGGTTGGCTGTCCGTCTGGTATTGCACCGTCCGGCCGTACAACAGGTTCGGTGCCTGCTCTCGCAACCAGTGCAAGCTGTACAGCAGCGCCCGCAGTTCTCTTTCTGTGCTGCTAAAGT
>NW_003307548.1:2266716-2286733 GCF_000143455.1 Volvox carteri f. nagariensis | reverse complement strand
CATACCCCCTGGGGCTGGCCTTCCGGATGCATGCGACTAAACCTGCCGGCCCAAGGCAAATCAGCCTGGGTGCTTCGCCGCGCGAGAGCATACCCCCTGGGGCTGGCCTTCCGGATGCATGCGACCTAAACCTGCCGGCCCAAGGCAAATCAGCCTGGGTGCTCCGCTGCGCGACAGCATACCCCCTGGGGCTGGCCTTCCGGATGCATGCGACCTAAACCTGCCGGCCCAAGGCAAATCAGCCTGGGTGCTTCGCTGCGCGACAGCATACCCCCTGGGGCTGGCCTTCCGGATGCATGCGACTAAACCTGCCGGCCCAAGGCAAATCAGCCTGGGTGCTTCGCTGCGCGACAGCATACCCGCTGGGGCTGGCCTTCCGGATGCATGCGACCTAAACCTGCCGGCCCAAGGCAAATCAGCCTGGGTGCTTCGCCGCGCGACAGCATACCCGCTGGGGCTGGCCTTCCGGATAGAATGCAGCTCCACACGGTAGCTCGGCCCTTCACGAGACCTCCTTCGGAAAAACCTACAGGCTATGGTTACTTTTGGGCATTTGCTCCTGCCGAAGTGTGAAGCCGACGACTAGGTGCCTCTTTTCCCCGGGCGTGGCCCCCAGTGGGCGTGCCCCTGCCTAGGCGCTATTGCGGGCTTTTGGCTGCTTTCAGGACAGGGACCCGTTGGGATAACAGACCCCGCTGCGCCATCTCAAAGCAACTACCCCTCTGCCGCGGCGCCATCCACCGGAAACGGACCCAACCTCACGAGCACTAATACTCTGAGTCGGCCACTCGCGGTCTACAGATTCGTGTTCTTCATAAGCTAAGCCTGACCCGTAGCTTCTAATCCAGCCTGGTCAAACAACAGCGGCGGCGCATCCCTTTCCCGCTATTTTAAAACTGGGTCCGGTCTCTCCCATGCCTTTGATATAACAGAACTTGCGGCGGCTGGCTGTGCCTACAGTCTGACCGCGCGGAGCAATAGCTGGCGTCTGTTACTCACCGCATCGGCCCCCTCCGGGTAACTAGGTGCTCCGCCATTCTGGTGTCCTCCTTCGTCCCGCTGTTGGAGGATGTCCTCCAAGCCTTCTTGGCCTCCGCCGCGCGATTGCTCGCGCTCTGCCATCACTTCGCTGTTACTGGCGACCGATATGCCAGCAACGTCAAATCGCCTTATCTATTTTACTATTGAGCTGGGTCCCGAATACAAAGTAAATCACTATTTAAACAATTCAAAATCCCCAACAGACGACGTTCTGACTTGCGCTTGCTTGCACGGTTGACTGGCGAACTAGCGTTGTCTGGATTCAGCGCTTTGTTCCCAGCTAATCTTTGTAACGCACTACCGTATCAGTCACTGTCCTCTGGCCAATTCCGGTCTGCTCCTCCCGCGCCGCACTTGCCGTACTACACTACAGGACGAGCACTTAATCAACATGCACCCATTACGTACAGCAGCTACTTCGTTACGCAATCGTAGCTACCGGGTTATGCAGCTCCGGGCCAGCTTCATCATAGCCAACGATAGTAAGTACTAACTAGTAGACATTTGCCAACTGTAATAAGCATTTAAATGACCGAAGCCAAACCGTAATACGCGGCATGATAACCTTGATGGTCGTAAGATCCTAACCTTCGCGTGTCAGTCTTCATGTAGCAGACAAACGCGCAGCAAACGTATGATCGTTCTCAGCACACTTATTGGATTTGCCGTAAGTGTAACGGTAATCAGGCCGTTCGGATAGAAGTGTGCTAGTACGCGGCCAGTCGTGTCTAACTCAGTAGACCTCGACCAACGGAAGGTCGCTAGTACGCGGCCAGTCGTGTCTAACTCAGTAGACCTCGACCAACGGAAGGTCGCTAGTACGCGGCCAGTCGTGTCTAACTCAGTAGACCTCGACCAACGGAAGGTCGCTAGTACGCGGCCAGTCGTGTCTAACTCAGTAAAATGCTCCGAAAATGCATTCAAAATGCTTCGTGTGGTGCCCCCGAAAAAGTCTCCAAAAGGCCCCAAATCCGTTCGGGATGCTCCGGGGCGCACCAACTTTCCTTTAGGGCAAAACGGAAAAATCTCAAAAACGTTCGGGCCCGAATCGGGGTGAAGAACCTTGGTCGCTACATACAGTCATGTCGCAAATGAATAGAAACCCTTGAGCTGTTAGCGGGATGCAAAGTGATGGTGGGTCCATTGAACGATAAATCCGACCAAACTTCACACCACCTAACAACCCCGCATTTCACATTGAACTTTCTGGCTAACTACGAAATGTAAAGAAAAGGCCGATTACCCAGCCCAGTTAGTACTATTAGGGAAGGTGGCAGACTTATCACCATTGCAAGCAAATAGCAGCAGCGCCGTACTCGAACTCAATTTTCCGCCCCCTCCTTACAAGCATACGTGCTTTAACACACGCGGACTCCTCCCACCAACATTCTCACCCCCACAACGCTACGCTAGTTCGCGCTGTTTCATTAGGTCCGCACCATTCCTTCTGGGTTTTGGGGCGGGGCCCCAGCGCGAAGCGCCCAGGGGGGCCCCGACCTGTAGGATTGCCCATGTCCGTGTGTGTGTGTGTGTGTGTGTGTGTGTGTGTGTGTGTGTGTGTGTGTGTGTGTGTGTGTGTGTGTGTGTGTGTGTGTGTGTGTGTGTGTGTGTGTGTGTGTGTGTGTGTGTGTGTGTGTGTGTGTGTGTGTGTGTGTGTAACGGACCAAACATAATATCTCGCCCGTCTGAAACGCGTTATTGGTAATATACTGCATTCTCTATTGCATGGTATCTCGCCTGTAGCCAACAAAAATCGTATGAGCACAAACAAGTTTGGCTGCCTAACATCAACGCCTCTCGGGCTAAATTTCATCTCAAAAAGGTGCCGTGTATCTCATCATTGATTTCCGAGATGACAGCGTATGATAACTTGAACACCCAGCTTGTGTTACCATTTGCCCGCACGCAGCAGGCCGACAAATTTGCTTACATTTCTCTATGAAATACGCAAGCTGCTCGTTTGTACATTTACTTTAGCCAATGCTCGGGGCCTCCGGAGACTTGCGGTGTGCCGCGATGAAGTGGGAGTGCTGAGGCCGCTGGCGCTTCGGGGATAAACATCACAGACAGGGTACACGGATTCGGCGGGACTTCATGATCATGGATGCCGGAGCAATGCAGGATTAACCACCCTACTGCCCAAGAAGGCGGTTCCCGCATACATACACTGGATGTTCACGGACCTAAGCCCGCCCAGCAGAAGACATCAAGTGTCTTAGACCCACAGTAGAGTACGACAAGCAACCACATGCGCGGTCCGCTGGCATCACTGCTGTCCCCCTGCATACGCCCCTAAAGTAGCTACTGAGGTAAGTTACGGTACGAACCTCCGACACAAACACAATTTTCCTAGGACAACGAATCCAAACAGCATCAACGTCTTTTTAAAGATGACCTGACGACGGCTGCATGGATCGTACGTGCACTACACCATTTCATGAATAGTCTTAGGGGCCACCACTGGCACCATCCATCCGAAACAAAGGAACGGGCAACACTACGCTGTCGACAGCAGCAGTTACACCTCGACGCCGAGGAATTCGATGCGGCAATCATATCCAAACACGACGGGCTCTAGGGACCAGAGGCAACAGAGACGGAAGCCAGCGACATAGGTTCGTACCAGGCAGGCTCCCAAATTTCCAGTCTCATTCTCCAAGTCCCTATGGTGACTCAGCCCGACGTTGAGACAGAATCCCCACCCGGAGAGGGTTCTCCTGTCAGCCATACCCAACAAACCTGACAGGCCGCCCATACCTTACAGCCTTCCTCCAGGCCCAGCATGTACATCAACAGCCAGCCCCTGTCGCCCTGCAGCCTTGTCCGGCCGACTCGTTACCAACCCTGTTCAGCTGCCCCAGGTGGTAGCAGACTTCTGGAGGGATGTGAGCAAGGCCACAGACTTCACCTGCCCCCAGGCCCGCCAAGCCGTACTGCAGCCAACGTCAAGTTCCCGGCAGAGGCAGATGAACAACTTGGAGCCAAAACGATTACAGCCACCGAACTGTGGATGGCACTCAAGAAGAGCGCACCTGGCAAGGCCCCAGGGTGGGATGGGATCCCGGCCGGCATCTACAGGAAACCCTGGTCAGCCACAGGTAATACCATGGCAGGCCTGTTCACTGCCATTGGCACGACCGGGCAGGTGCCAGCAGGCTCCCATGAAGGGATCATCACAATGGCACTATAAAAAGGGCGACCCTAAGCTCCCCGGCAACTACCACCCCATCACACTGCTATGCTCGGACTACCGGCTCCTCACTAAGGTACTGGTGAACCGCCTGGGCCCCGCCCTGAGACGGGTCATCAGCCCTGAGCAATCCGCCTTCCTCCCCGCACAACAGCTTATTGGAGCCAGTTTGCTCTTCCTGCGCCACCTGGCACACCTCCTTCACAAGCAGAACCGCCAAGATCTTCTGGCACTCCTGAACTTTGCCAAGGCTTACAATGCAGCGGATCACGGCTTTCCTCCTAGCGGCCATGGAGGTGATGGGGGTGGGACCACAGCTGTGTGCGTGGGGATGTCTGCTATTGAGCGAAACCCGAGCCCGGGTGATGGTCAACGGGTACAAGTCCAAGTTGGTAGACATGGAGGCTGGTGTCTGGCAGGGCTGCCCCTTGGCGCCCCTGCTGTACCTCTTCGTCGCCCAAGCTCTCCAATGCTGGCTCAAGCCCCGTCACCGCCTGTCAGTATGCAGATGACACGGAAGTGGCGTTGGATGGGGCGGAATCAGTCCCCCCCTTCCATGGAAACCTTCACCCGGGCATCGGCCAGCTACTCAACCTGGAGGAAGGGGAACTGCTATGGATGGGCCAGCTTCAACAGCAACAACAGCAGCCGGCACCAGCAGCAGGACCCCAGCCAACAGCCCCCCAGCATGAGACAATCGGAGGTCTTAAGGTGGTAATCACTGCCGATCGACAACCAGGTGACCCCACCACAGCCGGACTCGATGAAGAGGATGGGAGAGGCCAAACGGTGGATGCAGCTTCTGTCCCGCTTCCCGCTGTCAGCATTTGGGAGGGCAGCGGCGGTGTCGGGATATGGCTTGCAGACAGTCACCTGGAACATGGAGCATGGCGGACTGCCCCCAGGCCGCATGCTGGACGAGATGGAGCGACTCATGGCTTGGATGGTCGACCGTCAATAAGGCCCGACTGATCCCGGCCGCCGCTTGACTGGCGTGCCCAAAGAACTTCTGATCGGTCACCCATCGGTAGGGGGTTTTGGTCTGCTCCCCCTCCGGCAACACGTCCAGGCCTGGCATGCGGTATGGGCTGCCGCTTAATCATCACAACCCTAGGGCTGCGAACAGGCAGCAAGAGGACAGATACAGGCGAAACAGGCACAGCTATGCAGGTGGGCGGAGGTATCCACCCCTGGGTCCGCACGCTTTCCGCCCACCTCCTACTCACAAACCCCGCATTCCAGCCATGGGCCCTGACAACTGCGAGCCCAACCGGGCCCTGGCTTGGGACTAGTGACCTGCCGAAGGATATCAGTCGTGCTGTGGAAGCCCTGGACACTTGTCATTGAAGCTATGCCCGACCTTCATGAAGCGGCAGTGGCATTTTCTTAAGATGTTTACAGGTTTACACGGCACGGCAGGCAGGCAGGTGCTTACACACGCAGTTTGCGGCCCTATAGCGATAATAATCCGCCTGAAATAATCCGTTCGGGCTAACGAGATCAGATGTGACTTATGTAGGCATGTCTTATATTGAGACCAGTGACCCTACCCCAACCAGGGTATGAGTCAGGCCTGGGCGGTTCGGCCCGGGCGCCGCTGAAACGGACTTGGTGGAGGACGCACTAACCTGGGGGGGGGGACAATTGTAGGAGTCTGGACGTATCATGGGATTCTGGCATCTGCCGATCGGTACTTTTCTGAAGTCATGATACAACAGGTAGCACCGATGATTTTATCTATCATGCACACGTACGCACGCGCACGCACATCGCCGTATCAGCAACAGCCACTAAGACCCGTTGTAAAAGACGGATTTTAAGGCAGCTGCATGAAAAGAGCGAACAAACATGTCCAGGCTAGCGGTTTTGCAATCAGCAGTAGATAGCCATACGTTTGTTGTTCATACACGCACTACGCGCACCTGCTGCTGCACCCACCCACCATCATGATGTTGCTTGTATGCGTCCTCTGACTTCTTCTACGTCTACTACGGCTTATTGCTCAGTCCTGCCGTGTTGCGTTACAGTAGCTAAGCCGCCAACCGCAAGCACAACTCCGTAGCAAAACAACCCGTTGCGAAACCCGCTCTCCCAACACCAACCCATTGTGAAAGTTGCACTAGTGGCCGATAGTAATGACAGTTACCTGTGTTGCACCGTTAACGAATCTGCAACCTCAAGCGCCCCGACAAGAGCCACGCGGGCGACCCACCCGAAACCAGCAAGGACAAACCAGGGACCGCTGCCTTGTGGCAACCCCCGGGGTTGCCCTGGGTGGGTGGGGGGAACGACGAGGCACAGAAAATTGACGAGAGAACGCACCGATACGGGTACTCCAAACTTAAACCCATAATAAAGGACAATTAGTACGATACCGACCCGTGCGTGGGTGGGTGGAAACTAGAGGACACTGACCCAGCAGCGGGACACACCTCAAGACAACGGCAGTTAAAGAACCAATGCGCCTGTGGGACCCAAGTAGGAGCTCGGCGTCCCCTGCCGTACTGCGGTCCGGCACATGCATGCATGCATGCGCCCTACTTCCACGCACCACGGCAGTTCCTTCGCAATAACTTGCCTATCTCTACACTCATACTTCGCTTCGAGAAGTCGAAGCCTAACCTCCCACACCCACCGACTCATGTACGCTGCGTATTTCTACGGAATCGATGCCTCATGCCTGCAAGCACGAAAGCGCATTTGGATTTCGTCGGACATACATACATCCGACGTTGCATTTCGGACTTGGGGACCGTCACGTTGCGGTTCCATCGGGCTGCGTTGTTAATGAGTGTGCCTCTTTTGCGTGGACGCATTCTGTGCCTCTGTGCATGCTGCAACGAAGTCGTCACCACCGCCTGTAGCGGACCGCAAAATAAAGGGCCAGGCCAATAATAAGTCGAAGAATGCGTCGAGCGCTCGCTAAGGTAAGTACATAACTCCGTCATTGCAGGACGGGAAGCCTGTGCGGGTACGGCGGGCGCGCCATGCATCAGCGACGCCTCAACGAACGTAACGTAAAGCAAGCACATGCTTAAACGGGCACCCGGCAGGCCCCCGGCGTACATGCAACATGTTCAAATAAACAAATACCTAGTAGTGCATTAATATAAATCAGGATAACCGTCTATATATCTAGGTCCCTCTATTCTTGTCATCACATCCTTTCTTCGTTATATCATGAGAACTTCAGCGTCCTGGCTGCTGATGTATCTACTACGCTATCTATCTACGTATCTCCGCGGGATGCGTTCCTTTGCCGCTCTATGCTATGCACCACCCAAGCCACCTACCAGCAAGCAACTGGTCGAGGAGGCCGGCGTGGGGCCGTCCAAACATGACGGGTACGTACTACATACCCCATGCATTTAATGAAAACAAGGCATACATGTTTATCTCATGTGTACATTTCTCATTTCCAGCTGCTTGCAATGTCCAGGGGCGCCCCGCCCCGCCCCGCCCCGCCCCGCCCCGCCCCGCCCCGCCCCGCCCCGCCCCGCCCCGCCCCGCCCCGCCCCGCTGCTTACAATGTGTCACGCGCACCAGATTGGAACTCTGATTTATCGATCCTTTGCACCAGTCTTCCACCAGCTTCTTGCATGAAAAAGAATCCGCATTTCGTTTTATCATCAAGCAAGTAAAATTCTCAATTGTGAGAAAGAAGTCTCTCATACTCCGAGGTCCGCGATTGGATCGCTCGCTCCGGACAACCAAACAATACGAGACACGCCGGCCGTAATAGCAGCTGAGCATTGACGGAGCTCACAACGAAACACCATAACGTAGGGCTAGCTAGGAGAGGAACTGCCTGTAACACGTCGAATATGCAATTCCGGATGAAAATCCAAAAGTTTTGTGCTACCTAACTTTACCGCAGCAAATAAATCAGGAAAGGTAGGTCGTCTTGGCGTAATGGCGCGGGAGGGGCCACCTCCCCACCCAGCTAGCTACCTCCTTCGAAGTCACAAAAATATGTCCAGAAAATATGTGCAATATCCAACATGCCGTGCTAGCTGGTACTTGCATCAGGACTGGCTCGCACCCTCGAGCGGCGGCGTCCACAGGCGGAAAAAATCATACGCACGCACACCTGTCTGCTGCCTGCTGCACACGGCTCACCCAGGACGACGACAGCAGGTATTCCGCTGAACTGCTTCAGCTGGTGGAATGCGTATGAGTATCCTAAACTTTGAAATGCATACCTGCCAGCTGTAGCTGTGCCACCAGCGCTGCCCGCTGGATACCGCAGATCATGTTCGTGACCGTTCACCCCGCCCCGCCCCAAAGGTCCGCCCCGCCCGGGGCGCCACCCCGCCCGGCCCCAAAGGCTGTCTACTCACTCCGAATGTGCATTGTACCACGACTTCAGATAAGTACCCATTGGCAAATGCCAAAATCCCGTGATATGCCCCGGACACCACAGAATGATTCAACGACTTAACTAACTCTATCATCTAGCATCATCTGTAATAAAACAGGGGTCATGGATATAGTCGGCAGGGTTGTTCTCTGTGCGCGTTACGTTGCTCGCGGGTCCGAAGGCAATCACCGTGTCGACGAGCTGGGTGGCGTTCGCCTCGCAGGCAGCGGTGGCATCCTAGGGGCCCACGGCGAACGGGGAGGCCTGGGAAATCTGGGTGGTCGTGGTATCCTAGGTGGCAGCGGCGGTGGCCGCAGCCGTGATGGCAACCGGGGTGATGGCAACCGTGGTGATGGTGGTGGCCGTGGAGGTGATGGCGAAGGCAAGGGTGGCGAGGATAGAGATGGTGATGGCGGGGGTTGTGGAGACGGTGATGGTGGGGATGGTGGCGGCGATCGTGGTGGTGGCGGCGGTGGTGGCGGCGGCGACCGCCTAGGCGACGGGGACGACAGGCGTCGTGGTGGCGGTGGTGGTCGTGACCGTGGTGATAGCTGTGTTGGTGTGCGTGTCGGGGTTGGTAGCTGTCGCTGTGCCGGCTTGGGTGCCGTTGATGGTGGCGACGGACTCAGGCCGTGAAGGCCAGTACAGTCCGGGTCTACCTGTGCGACCAGCCCATCACTGCGGATCCGCATTCGGTAATATTTACCGCGGGTAAGTTATTAGCACAAAAACCGACAAGTTATTTCTTTGCCATGTTTGACCTTCCCCTTGGTGTGGTCTCTCCCGTACGCGTGGCACCCTAGCCACACGCAGATAGAAGCGGCTGTGGCGAGCACATGGAGCCTGGAGAGCGCTATGTACCCAGAAATGTATATAGGTGGTTCATCCTCGCATAACAGTTCCAAAAATTCTTCTCTTTTCCAGGGAGGAGCATTATTTGACTCCTCCCGCATGTCACATGTTCATATGTCACGAAGGCATCTTACATGCGTACAGGGTCGCTTTCGTATTTAAGGCCGCATTTGAGGCCGACGAGTATCAATTGACAGCAGCCGGGGAATACGCAACTAGTAGTGGTTGGGCGGGCTCGGTCCTGAAGCTTTGGAACTCCCTATTATTTCCATGCGATGAATGATGCTCTATGGATTTGTTGAGCTCTATTGAAAGCAAACAAGCAACTATCTAAGCCTGAAGCAAACAAGCAAGCAAATTGTCAGAGGCCCTATCGAAACCTGTATGTATGTATGTATGTAGGTGGCGACCCCTTGATAATCCGCACCTTGACCCGTTCCTCTATGACCCGACAAACAGACCCGGCACACTGCTATGCATGCCGCCATGCAGTACCTTTACACCCCCAGCAGCAACATCCCGCTGTTAGCTGCTTCCCCCTTTATTCTTACCAGTCTCTGTCCGTGTTGCTCTCGCACTCCTCGCTGCCGGGGTCTCCCTCTTTCAGGCTGTACATGCGACACACCTCCACCACAGCAGAAATGGCGTCCAGGGCCACCACGATGACGCGGAAACCGCCGCCGAGGCCACTGCTGGAGTTGAAGGGAACGAACGGCGCAGTCCAAACATTGCCGGCGGGAAATGCTGGGTTCCGCTGTGTGAAGCGTGGGCCGGCATCTATGTAGTTGGAGCGGTTGTAATCGCGCTCCGAACCGGTGCCGTTGAAGTTGTGGATAAGGACCTTTTGGTGGTACGTGCCAGGCATGCCACCGTCGTAGCCTCCAAAGGTGCTGTTGCGGACGCGGTAGCTGAGGAAGTATTTTGGATAGGGTATGAAGGGGGATCCCGGCAGCGGGGCTCTGTAGCCCAAGTCCACGATGACCATGTTCATGTCGCTGATGCTGGAGGCTGGAAGGGTGAAGTTGATGCGATTTTTTGCGGGGGTAAAGTTGGCGGAGGTGATCATGCCATCTTTTACAGGGCCGGCCCAGCCCGCACGCCAGTTGTAGGGCGCGTTGTGGCAGTGCACCCCCTGATTGTTGCGGGGTGAGTTGCCCATTGGATCGGTGGAATCGCCGTACTCGTCGTCAGACCTGCAGACATTATTATCCCGTGCCGTTCGGGCGTATGTATGTGTGTATTTATGCATGTATGTACAGATTCTCCAGATAGACGCGCTGACATATACACACAATCACACACACGGCAAGCTGCAGAACGTCTTGATGCTACTACTACTACTACTATTGTTGCTGCTGATATTATTTTGCTGTTAGCCTGTTACCGCTACCACCGCTTTGCTTCCCCTGTGTGTAAGGCATCGGTGGTTTACACGGCAGCCTTGTTTGACGCTTGCTAGCAAGCCAAGCAGCAGGTTCAAGTCCTTTCTCACCAGCCGGCATGGCTTAGGCCGTAGTTGTGCTGCAGCTCGTGGAAAAGGACGTGAACGTCGGCAGCAGAGGTACCCTGGTGTTGTTCATTGACAGTTGGTCAACGTTTCCCCGGGTTCAATTACGTTGCTCGGGCGGGAAAAAGGCATCGGGGTCGTCACCGTGCTTGCATGCGTGCATGCGTGATAGAGAGCGGTAACAATAATCGCACGCAGGGGGTAAATAGCAACATGAATGGATCCGTATGCGTTTTTCCTTCAGACGCAGGACGTAGGGAATCAGAGTAAGTTGAGCGGCAGCCTAGTTGGGACACAGCTTGGTTTAGGATCGACCCATCTAGGTGCAGTACACAGCAAATACGTGCGAAGCGCTTCATCAGCATCTCGAGAGGCCGTTTCAGCGGCCGCCAGCTGCTACAATTGGTATCGAGACCTCGTACATGTTTGCGATCCTGAAGTCGTCTATTCGACCACGAAACAAACCACGAGAAGTCTACATCAGTTAGACGACAACCAAGTACACGATTATCATGGCATAAATGTGGCTGAGATTGATTGGGAGGGCTCTGTGCCTGAAAAAACTAAAGACGGCTAGACGCGCATGTGAGGCCGGCACATGACGTTACGTGGATTGAACACCCCACTGCCCGAGGGTAGGTGAAGGTAGGCACAGTCTGGTGGTATACGTGGCCGTAAGGGCCCGAGACGGATCCCTTCAAAGGGGGGAAATGTAGTAGCTGGTACACAGTACGGCACGCATATCAACTAAAACAAATACGTGCCGAGCACTTGATCAGCATCTCGAGAGGCCATTTCAGCGGCCGCCAGCTGCTACCCTACCCTACCCTAGGATTTTGGCTAGGTTTGGCTAGGTTGCTTGTGCTTCTGTACAGACTTAGCATTATTCGTCGGCTACCTCACCCATGCATGCATGCATGTCACGCCCATGCATTTCCGCCCACGCATCCGTACAGCCGTACATCCACACCTTAATATAGCTGCGGCACGTGGTGCCCGAGCACGCCACGTCCGCGAGACCGGCGAAGCCACACTTTACTTGCCCTGGCAGCACGACCACGACACGTCGCCGCGTGCTCGTCCGCAGCACAATGTCTAATGTGGACCCCGGCTCAGCCATCTGCATATGGAGGAGTGTGTAGAGGACCGACCCCGTCATGGACAGATCACGTTCTTGTTACTCCTAACGCGCCTGTTACTCCTAACGCGCCTGTTACTCCTAACGAGTAAGCTCGTCCCCCATCCTTGTGGATATATATTATAAATATTATAATAGGGTAGAACCGGGACAACATCAACTCAGCGCTTTCCGTTCCGAGCTGCGAGTTCCACAGCTACACACATTCGCTCACGGTTACCTAGTTTCGATAACCGGCGCGTCCAGCGAGCAGCGGCGGCGTACAGTACTGCATCTCTTTAATCTTACCCAGCCGTGAAACATTAGATACTCAAAAACCAAGTCACTATGCACACTTCCAGGATCTTTCCCTGGCGGCCACTCCCGTTGGTTTCCATCTACGTAGAAGAGCGCTAACGACTGCTAACGCATCGACCTAACGTTTCAATAGATCTAAGTAGTTATTACCTTTTGAGCCAGCTCATTGGCTGTCTTCACCCAATATATCTGCTCGGCCGCGCCACAGCGCTTTGACGCATCGACTGGATACTGGAGGGCGCCAATCACGGAGGTACCTTGGCAGTCCAACGTGAGTGGTCCCACCACCGCGACATTGGCGGGGTCCCACAGGGTCTTGTTGTACGAGCAGGTTTGGTAGTAGTTCTGCCAAAGAAGGATGAAGAAGAAAGCCTTAGAAGCGCTCATCAGTACACTGGATGAGCTATTGAAGGCGCGCTTTGGTATACTGAAGTGAAGCGGGGGAGGGCAGTGAGTGGGTGAGTGGGTGCGTGCGCAACACGAAGAAGTCAGGGCGAAGGGAGAGGGAAGAACCAACCAACTAGTCTGGGCGGCGGAGGTAATACTTTTACTACTGTAACTTCGTTCATGGCCGCCCTAGCTTTTACGGACGCCTCCCGCACCCGTGCAGGACTCGTAAGTCGTATCACAATGATCAATTGGCGGCGGGGTCGGCTCTCGGTAGATTTGCAACGTACAGGAAGTAGCGCTCGTCTTGGATTTCGAGCGCTCACCTGAAGATTGCCTTCAATAGATCCAGGCCCGCTATTGAACATGTACTTTCGGAATGCCTGGGGTCGGTGCGGGCAGCGGGAGGCGATAGCAAGCGTAGGTGTGTACTTGGGTGCTGCACGTGTCTGATTGTTGAACAATCCAACAGCAGGTGCCTCACTACTCGGGAAGGGAACCATTACCCAGAAGAAGAAACCCTAAAAAACAATCCCCGCCTTGCCATGGATTACACAATTACACAATTACACACATCCTCATCAGTTATTTGCATATGCGCCTAGCTAAGCCCAGCAGCTACACCACCCAAGAACACACACCTAGACAACTAGCTACCCCTGACCCGACAACAGTAGATAGGTAAACAGGAGTTCACTCCTTGCTTCACTCCCTCTACAAGGAACCTTCCCCGCCCTCTGCTAGCCTGTACGGACATGTGGCCAGCTTTGACCGTGACACGGAAACACGCACAAACGCGCACCTGGGCAGACCTGAACGGGTTCATCCAGCCGCACATATCCAGCAGATAGACCACAGCACGCAGCTGAATGGGTGATCCCGTGTAGAACTGCATGCGATGCAACATGTGGGAGGGGATGAGGAAAACTGCTTGCCCAATGTCCGTGCATGGCCGGACACTCATGATGGATCGTGTACCAGCATTGCCGTAGAGCAGGACCATAGAGCAGGAGGACCATATCATATACGTAGCGCCATATCGCAAATCATGATACTCCCGCATTTCTGCTTGCTATCTGCTGCGCCTTTCCCCTCCGTGGAATTCGTCCATCAAACGTAGCCCCAATGCACATGCTTACCTGATTGTGCACACACACACACACACACACACACACACACACACACACACACACACACACACACACACACACACACACACACACACACACACACACACACACACACACACACACACACACGCACACACACGCACACGCACACGCACACACACACACACGTGTTAGTACCCAACACTAATCACGATTAAGAATTCGCCGCATAGCGCTGCGGATTTGCCTCCTAGCTATGAACGACTCGGAAAAGACACCGTGTACTGAATCCTAGAACAAGCAGCTGCTGGGAGCCAGCCGCAGGCCCCCGCACATCTGCCCCTCCACCTCTTTCTGTTGGTTGCGGGCCAGCACTTGCAGGGATCCCGGGCGAAGCAGTGGAATGGCGCCTCGCCCCGACAGCAGCCGTCGCCGTGCAGTCGACGAGTTCTGAATGCTGCTTCCATTATCAATGATGTCGAAAATGGCCTGCGGGCATGCAACTCATCAAGCATGAGACCTCAGTCATGAGAATCGGCCTAATCTGTCATCAGCCGTGAGGGCGCCCAGCAGTCACATACAGTGCCGAAAGAACCCTGGATGGTTGCCCTGGGCAACAGATAGACAGAATGTTTGGCCTTCCTTCCCGCCCAGCCAGCCACCCACCTCACATACATACAGGGCTACAGAGTACATATAATACATCCTCTGTTTTAACGACTCTCATCCATCTTGACCTTATTAGCTAGGTAGGTAGCTCGAACAGTATCCCCTTGACGCGCGTTCGCCCATTTATTACCAGCCTTTCTTTATTCCCCCACATCCTTTTCCCCCTAGAAACAGAATAACCCTAGCCTCGCTCCCCTCGCTCCCCGTCAGATTTATCCGCTCCAGTCCTCTACCCCTTTGTCCCGTCGGGGCCTACGTCGGTTCATTTTCACATGCATCCATACATCCATCCGTACATCCCCATCGTCTCCTTATCCGGCCCGGCATCATCAAGGACGCACCGAGATCTTGTCGCCGGACAGCACCTGGTTCCCGTGTTGGAAGGCCAGCACTGAACGCGCTCCTCGCACCAGGCGCCTCAGTGGCACCGAACAGTTCGGGTCGGGCTTCAGGAAGCCGGTATCAGGATCCACCAGCTCGGGGCACCGAAGCTCGACGAGATCGGACACAGAAACTGTCTGTCCAATTCCCGAGGCTGCCGGATTACTCGGCTGGGCAGTCGGCCGCTCGCCAATTGCTCTCATAATGGCCACGGTACCAACAGCTTCGCGTACGGCAGGAAAATTGGTTGGTTGCGGCCACGTGTGTGTATGCATGTATGCATGTTATGCATACATTTAGAGGTTGACAGTGGGTTTGTTGGGGTGGGTTCGGCGACGGTGAGTCAGAGTATACTCTCGGAAGTGTGCCGGCGACATGGCTGGGATATATTGCAGGGAAAGAAGACGGGGAATGCACCATCCATGCCGAATTCGTGCAAGCACACCAATCTACGAGCCAAGGTACTCATGTGGAACACCCGCCGACCCGTCAAGGGAAGGATGGTGATCGGCCGTGCGCTCACAATTCCGAAGTAAGCCAGGAAGCAATGACTCATCCAACAAAGGTTTAGCCAATAAAACGACAGATAGACCTGATTACATCGGTCGTTATGCGCGGGAAAACGTTTCTCTGGCGCTTCTGGACTTCAGGGAAACGCCCGAAGGCGCCCGCATGCTTCGTTCGTCAAGCGCTCATCACGCAACTCAATCACGCCAGTTCACTGATTAATCTCACCATTTAGAATATTTGCAGACATCACGCTGTGGATTGAACATAACAATGATAAGCTTGTGCATAAGGCAAGGTTGCAGCGGTTGAAGATCCGGCGTGCCATGGTCATCATAATAAATCTTGCAGCTGAGTGAGGTTTATTATCGGCATGCCAGTATGAATACTATATCGATTGACCAAGACGGCTTTTGAATATCTTGGGTGACCGAGCTCGCGGATAGCTACCGCCCAAATAACGTACGTGCGACTTTAGCAACCCCAATCCTGGTCAAGTGCTAATTTTGCACATTTTTATCGGAATAGATTTGATTTATTTTATAATGATTTTATTGCTAAGTATCCTGTAGTTGCTTACACCCCCGGACTTTCCAGCTCCATTGTCGCACGTCTACCGAACGGTCGGTCTGTCCGTCGTAGCAGTTGCAAATGTCTGGAATTTCGAAATAAACCCACCTGCTGGATTGCTGCATGCAACTAGATCAATTTTCAACGAAATGTATATGCTCATTGCCTTCATCCATACTACGATCTTAGCTGCAGCTGGTACCAACGCCTTTTTGCCTTGTCAGGCCTTGCTAAGTTCAATGGAGCAAAGGAACGGTGGGTAATCCGTGAAATATTTTATAATTAGCTTATCTTTTAACATAAAATCACGAATTCAATAGACGTTTGCTAGTTATGGTCGACTAACTGGACCTAACTGGACTGAGGCAAAGGTTCGGGACCGCAAAACACTTTGTGACGGCTTTGCGGTCACTCGCTCGACGTTGTCAACGCTCGCCTTTCACAAGTACCGGCGCTAAAGCAGTTTCATAACCTCAAAAACATAACTTTATGTAAATTGCTATGTAAACAGGAGAAAAAGGTATTTTAGAAGCTGAAGATCCAACAATAAAGCTCATAATTCATAACTCAGTTTGTCTCAGTTACAATTCAGGGTTACTTTCGGCGGAAGGGGCAGCCCAATACCAAGCAAAGACACTCTGACTGGCCCAACAAATAAGCCAGATCCAATTTTAAATCCATTCTGCGACACCGGAAAACCAAATCGGTCGACTGCATTTTGCCACTGCAGGTTAAACCCCAAAGTTACCCCCCCCCTCCCTTTGCACTTTTGGGGCGGCATGCGAACACCTCCACACCTCGAACACCTCCACACCGCGTCTCCGGTGCTACGAGGTTGTAGCTGCGGAACCTATCACACAGAAAAATATGTCAATGCCAATGTCCTATTAAAAGGTGATGGGTCCGCGGGGACTTGGACCACGTCCTCGCCGTTACTCGGCCGGGCCTTTCAGCGGCCCGAACCTCACTTCGTGTCCCCCACCCCCAAATTACTTCCCGACACCCCAGTTGAGATGCTTTGCAAAACACTGTTATTTGCATGTTAGGCCGCACGCGCAATGCGCTTCTTCATCGGCCGCAACGTACTGCACGTCGCGCTGATGTGTACACTGCTATGTGGTGGGCAGGGGGGCAGGGGTGCTGCAGCTCTGTGGGGGATACACGTCGTGTTCTCCATCCGCTCCATCATCCTGCTGGGAAAGACGAACCACAAACGCTGGGGGGGCGGGGGGGTCCAGCTGCAGCAGACCACACCGCCGGGGTTGATAGTCCTGATGGCACTTCTGCCCTCCTCACGCACACGGGGGGACACTCCCCGTGCAGGTCACTTGATCCATCCTTGGTAATTGTACTTGAGCCATCGGGGCTGCACGGCATATTATCATACGTACAAGAAGTTTACATGATCGGACGCCATCACACACATTACATACGCCATCATCCGCCCCTCACTTCCTGTCTGCTACCCCTTAGCTACCCTCTGCTAGCCCAGCCTGACGAACCAACCGGGAGCGGCCCCTCCACTCATGCAGGTGACGAGGGCGGTAAATTGGGAGATAGTGGCAGATGGGGAGGCGTCCAATAACCAAACCGTCCCAGATTATTAAGACCATCCACATCCCAGCATCCGCTGTCGCGTCATACGACTGTAGCACCGAACAAAACACGTGCGTACGGCGGACCATCTATTGCTCCGTCCCATACAAAAGTATATACGTACATGCCTCCGAAGAAATGCCACAGAAAACCGAAAAAAACACTGCCAGGTTCACCACTGCGTGACAATGGAGGCACCCCCCCGGGCCCCCCGCCCCCCCCCAACACACACACACGAGTAAACACACACACAAATATACACAACCAAAGAGAAACCCTCCGTCCCCGGCCCCGGCCCCATTCCCCTTGCCAGTCCCAGCTCGGAGGATATCAGCAACCGTACCCGTACCCAATACACTCACACCTAGGCAAGAAGACACGGGGCCGCTCGCAACCCCTCCTCGATCCCCCCAAAACACACATACATACATTACAGACACATCCATAGCCCCGGCCGGAAACCGAGCCACGGCCCCTGAGGAACGTGGAGAACGACAACACAAGAGTCCGCTACTGCTACAGCCTTTCAGCTACAGCTTGGACGGCGCCTCCTGTGTTTGCTGCTGCTGTTGGGCGGGTGGGGAGTACCAGCCCCAAATATCCGGAGACACGTACTTGGTGATCTGGGTTTTTGTTGTTAGAGGGGAGAGGGGCGGGAGAGAGGGGAGGGGCACCAGAGGGGTGGTTTTTAGCTGATAGGGGTGCACTCGGGGGGGGACTCGAAAGGGTTTTTTCCCAAGGGACAAGAAATGTACTGGGCTGGGGAAGCCATTCGCAGAGGGTCAGAGGGGTGGACAGGGTCAGGGGGGTAACCAGCCCTAGGGGTACGGGTGTCCAGAGGCAACATGTGGCCCCCGTGTAGGGGGGCCACACACACGCGGAATCGGGCAACAAAGGTGGTGAGGATTAACGCGGAGGACGTAGCTCTCCAGGGGGCCGTACATGTACTGCACTTGACACCCCCGGGTTCACCCAGACACGGTGGATGCCGTACGTACGTCAGCGGATTGCTTTGTTGGTGATGACTGCCCGACCCCTTACAATAACCCTCTCCCCGCCTCCCCGCCAGTGTGCGGCTACTCTTAACGATGCCCATGAGACACATACACACATACACGGTAAACCAGACGCATTTATACACATACACACACACGCAAATACACACACCGACATTCACTCGCACCTGCTTGACCGACAAGAAGTTCTCCAGCCCCCACTCCCCCAGCTCCCGACCATGTCCGCTGTTCTTGATGCCCCCCCAGGGGGCCTGACGGGAAGATGAGGAACGAACAAGGGGACCGGGTGGGGGCCAGGAATCAGGGGGGGGGGCCAAGACGCATATGGTCTAGTTCGGCGGACGTGTGCGGATGTATGCATGTATGTAGGCATGCGTGCCCCACCCCTCATCCGTCTTTAAACCCTTGCTTCCTGCATAAGATCCCTCCCCCCGCGCAACCCCACACGGCACATACATACATACATACATACATACATACATACATACATACATACATACATACATACATACATACATACACCAGGCATTAGGCAGGCGGCTGGCAGAAGTTAAGGCCTGACTTCTGCTCCCAGTCGACCCAGTCGACCCGGGTTCAAATCCGCCTGCCGGCTCCTCGGGTGTTTGAGGAGTGATGAAATGGGAGGTGGCCCCCCATCATATGGACGGTGTAGGACGTGATAATATCAACTTGCGAGCTGACCAGGAACTAAGTTGATGCGCCGTTGATCCGCTAGATTTGGTTGGATGCTGGTGGTGAGTTGCCGAACCCAACGAATACATTCTGAAGTTGGATGGGGTGACGGATTAGGGTGCCCCTCTAGCAGGGGAGAGCAGGGACTGCCCCGGGAAAGGGGGCCGCTGGCGAAGTTAACCACCCTGTAACAACATACATACACACATGGTACTCACGTAGCAGAAACACGGTTGCGAGCAGTTGACCCACACAATGCCGCACTCGAGAGCCTCCGCCACCCGGCGGCAGCGCTCGGGGCACGCGCTGATGACCGCACCTGCCCGCGGCGGGCGGGGAACGAGGGGGTCGGAGGGGGGAGGCGGGATATATATGCAGCGAAACGTACGGGAACAACAACTGCCAAAGACGTCCAAAACACCGAATGACCATTGTGTTGGAAATCAGCGGGAGTTCGGGGGGATATGGCGAGGAGGGGAAGGGGAAGGGGAACCAGGACCAGGGGGGAGGGAGGGGAGACACGGGAGGAAGTGTTTCACGGAAACACACACACGACAGGACACAACCGGCGCGCATGGGGCATGGCAGCCCCGCCAGCAAACGGGGGTGCAGCGTGACGAACTGAAACACCGTCACACGCGTACTGGCAGGCACACACACACATATGATAGTTCCTTTCCCCGCTTCAACCCCCACCCGCACTG
>NW_003307548.1:2236616-2266420 GCF_000143455.1 Volvox carteri f. nagariensis | reverse complement strand
GTCAGCAACGTGGCGCCCTCCGCCTTACCCGCCTGCAGAGGGGGGGGTAGAGGAGGGGAGGGGAGGGGGGCCCGCGAGCGGGTCCCGGGGGACGGCACACACACTTGCCGGGGGGGAAGAGAGGTATGAGGTATGAGGTACGAGGTATGAGGTACGAGGTACGAGTGCGCTCATGGTAAGGGACAGACCTGGCGGCTTATGGGGGTTGTATGGGTGAGAGATGCAAATAGTAATGGACAGGGATATGTAGGGTTTTTAATTTCCTTAGATGGAAATTTTATCCCAACTAAACTTCGAATGCTGACGAGTGCTGACAAATGCTGACGAGTGCTGACGAATGGTGATGGGAGAGGGGCCGCAGCGCACAGCACGCACTAGGGGCGACTCTCCGCAGTGGAAAACACTTCAGCTAAGCCCCCTACGAAACAGCACCCTGCCGTACCACTTACACTCCGTGTCGTACCGTGCCGTACACCTACCTCGATGTATCCCAGTACTTTGCGGTACTGTCCCTCGTTGACCAGGGGCCCCAGGCGGCAATCCGGAGTGAGCGGATCACACACCTGTGTTTTGCGGGCGGTTGGGGGCGATTGGGGGATTTTTGGAAAGGGGGGGAAAGGTCGCATGGGTGGGGGAATAGAGGAAGGGGGGGAAAGACGAGCCACGAACGAGTGAAGCTGCTGCCAGGGCAAGAGGGAGGAGGGGGTTGGGGAGGGGTAGGTGTTGTTGACCCGGGAACAAAACCCTGACACGGGCTGTCGAGGGAAACAAAAATGGTACCGTAGTACGGCATGCAGGGGCTCTGCCCTCCTCTCGCCCCGCTTGGGGCCCCTTTCTCCTCCTCCCTCCTCCTCCTCCCTCCTACCCCCTCCCTCCTATCCCCTACCCATCCCACTCCCACGTTAATGGACTCGGCCCGCTTC
The DNA here is from genome assembly GCF_000143455.1 of Volvox carteri f. nagariensis. Classification (NCBI taxonomy): domain Eukaryota; kingdom Viridiplantae; phylum Chlorophyta; class Chlorophyceae; order Chlamydomonadales; family Volvocaceae; genus Volvox; species Volvox carteri. Next base: position 2,265,497 of record NW_003307548.1, on the reverse strand, counting down.
TTGAGGTGCTCCAGGAAGGCCGGTGCCACGTCCTGATGTACGAGCAACCGCGAGGTGGACGAGCAGATCTGACCGTTGGTCCAAAAGGCGCCAAACTGCAGCGAAATTGAGGATTTGGTGGAAATTTTGTTTAAATAATTCTCATTTTTAAACTGGTGGTGGGGAGTATAAAAGGAGCGGGAAGGCAAGCGGGCAGCCCGGGAGAGATTTACTGCATATTTGGAACATTTTGCAACGAAAAGGGCCTAATAAGCAACTGTAAAAGACGTGCACGAATGCGAATTAATGATGTGCACGTACAACTCTTTTTCACACCCAAACGCCAAACCCCAAGTGCACACGACGTTGCCCTGGAGATAGGGCTTGTAACGGAACCCGCGTAAGGCGCCAAATGATTTTGCGGCCATGAAAACAATGCGGTGGCGTAATCCTCTCACACACAACAGGGGTGGGGGTTAGCTGGGTGGTGAATGATGGCCCCGGCTTCTTTGGCCACAATGGAGCATTCCATGTCAGTCATAAGAAAGTACATTACATACGCCACACCTTTTTATACTACAAGAACAAGATGTGATGTAATTTTCTTCGCGGGAAAAATTGGCTGTGATACGGGGTGGTGGGACAGGGTGGGCATAGTTTGCCAGACAGAGCGTCTTTGTCTGTCCGCGGCAGTTAACGACAGCAATCTCCTTCCTCTGCTGTTCCTACTCTCTACCTCTTTCCCGACGACGTAGCATCTTAAAGCTTTGTTCCATCTTAAAACATTTCAACCTCCCGCAAATTACAATATGAAAAGGAAGGAGAGTCAACTCGTAGCCGTGAGGTTGAAATCTCTATACATGTCGCAGCCCCGTCAGGGTCGCCCCAAATCCGAACAGACTTCAGTCTTCCAGTGCCTGCTGCAAATCCCCCCCCCTCCTCCCCCCCTAGTCACACAGCAGGGGCTTCTCAGCCCACCGTACCCTGCTCCCACCCCATACCCCCGCCTCCTCCCCCCCCCCCCGCCGCCGCCCACCACTACCCACCATGGCCCATTCCACCGCTTTCTCCACGTCCGCATCCTCAAACACAATCAGCGCGCTCTTCCCCCCAAGCTCCAGGGAGGAGGGTCTCAGGTTAGCGGCTGCAGCCAGGGCCACGCGGCGGCCGGTGACGGCGCTGCCAGTGAAGGCAACCTTGGCCAGGCCGGGGTGGGCGCTACGCGGGGGGAAAGAGGGAGGGGGTACGACGAAACACGGAGGAGAGGGGAGGGGAGGGGAGGGGGAGGATTATAGTAAAGTCGTAGACACATGCGGACACAGATACATACATACGTACATACGCACGTAACAGGCTCTCTAGAGCAGGTTGTGAAGATACAATACTCTTCTCGAGCATCCGAATGCGGTTTTGATGTAACATGGGGGCTTTTGTTGCGTGGTGATGTCAGCAGACAGTTGATGGTGGTGAGGGCTCCTGTAGGGCTGCTACTGCTAGTGCCTCCTGCACCTGCATCTACACAAACCTTTCTTTTTTTCCTCCCTTCTAAATTAGGATCGACGCATTTCCCGCAGCTCAGTTCAGTTACAACACACGCACACGCGTCTTTCCCCCCCCCCCGAACACAACCCCTGCCTCGTCAGCCCCACCGCCGCCATCCCCCCTGCCGCCCCCAACCGCGCCTTTCCCTAACCGCCAACCGCCAACTGTGACCCCCCTCATCCCCAAACAAGCAGCACGGATCAGAAAACACACACCTCAACGGGGCGCCCGCCTCCGGCCCGGTGCCCGTGATCACATTGAGGACACCCGGGGGCAGCTGCACCTCGTCCGCTATGGCCGCCAGCTCCAGGCAGGTCAGGGAGGCGAGCTCCGACGGCTTCAACACGGCGCAGCAGCCGGCAGCCAGGGCAGGAGCCACCTTCCACTACAGGCGATGGGAGAGAGCGTGTGTGCGTGTGTATGTGTGTGTCGAAACGGGTAGAGAAGGCGGAATCATGTGACGATGCAAGATGGGAATTGAGTGGCGGCGTCCAAAGCCGAAATCCAAAGTCCGACGTCTCCGGGTGCAGGTGGGGGGAGGGGAGGTGAGGCAGGGTGCGGAGAGGCAGGGAGCGCAAATAGGAGGGGAAAATCCAGGGGGGGAACGCATGCATAATTGCATGGACGAGGGCTGATCTTGGGGTGTACGGGTGTAATGAGTGAAGCCAAGGGGCTTGGGAAGGGAGGGGAGTGGCCGAAGAAGGGCGCGGGGGGAACGCAGGGGGGGAGGGAATCAAGGGCTGGGAAGGGAGCCGCACCAACCAGGTACGGACGAGGACCTGGGCACCGACCAGCCCTTCCCCCCGAGGCCGAAGAAAGCGAACCAAAGATCCGCTGTCGATGTCGGTGTCGGTGCTCGTGCTCGAGGGCTGCCAGACAAATACCACTACGTACCTCACCCCTCCTCCAAAGTTGGGGAACCCAAAAGCGAAAAACCCAAATCCGCAGCCGGCGGCCTCTCCCCCCCCTTCCCCGCCCCCTTACCGCGGCCATGAGCAGGGGGTAGTTCCAGGGTGTGATAAGGCCCACAACGCCCAGCGCCTCCCACCGTACACGTACGTCAAACTCGGTCATGCCCACGTCGATGGCGGGGCCGGAGCTGTTTCGACCATCCAGCGCCTCAGCCTGACCCGCGTAGTAGTCGAAACAGGTCGCCACGTCGTCCTGATGGATAGGAGTTGATAATCCGTGGGCCGGAGATGGACGCATGCACAGTGCAAAGTACTAAATGCTGAAAGTAGGAAGGGGCCAGGCGCTTTTGCGGTGAAGTGAGGCTGAGGGAAAACGGAGGCCGGGAGGGAAAGGTTGGGACACAAGAGCGCGAGGCAAGGGCGGTGTTGCACCGGAGGATGTCCCATCGGCAAGAGTGCAAAGCGAAAGCCAACACCGTGCAGGCACTGACTTCCAGCAAAGCAAATTAAGTAGCCTTTGCTCCATACACAAAGACGATGAACTCACACAAAGCACAGAGATGATTGGGACAGAGACTCACACAAAGGATTTCTACTGTTCCGATATGGCCGGTTCAGGCTGGCAGGGGAGGGCTCTTACCATGTCCCATTCCGCCTCGTCAATTGGCTTTCCACAATCCATGGTCTCAGCTTTAGCCAGCACAGGTTTTTGATCCCGAAGCTGCAAGACCGTAAGGCATATTTCACAAGTTCTTTTAGCGTCGTGACTGCACAAAGCGACAACCAGAGAGGCCGACCTTCTGCGCGATAGCGCGGAGGAATTTGGCGCGATAGGCTCCAGTGGTGCGGCTCCAATGCCCTGATTTGAAAGCCGCCGTTGCTGCAGCAACCGCTGCGTCCACATCCTCACTCGTCGCCGCGGGGATCTTCGCGAACGACTGCTCTGTCGCCGGGTTTATGACATCCATGTATTGCCCCTTAATTGGAGCTACCCAAAAACCGCCGATATACAGCTGGCGCGCCGGGACTGGGCTGTCGGCCATTATTCAGCAGTTGATGGGAGCAAAGAGGGTCACAAGGTTTGGCTCGGCTGTAAACCCTAGTGCAGTTTTTGTCAGTGTAGCGTAACCTTTCAAGAAGTCGTGGGTCTCCCCTTGTATAGCAGGATGGTAATTTCATTCACGCGCCGTACACCCAACTCACAGGGTTCTACACCCCTGCGGTGATTGGGTGTTGTCCGTAACTTATCACGCTAGACATATTCGCCATTACAAGAACTAGTGTTTCATGTAGTCAAAACCCTCATTACTTTCTCGCTCTGATAGGGCTGTCTCAATCCTTGATCTCGTTACAAAACGTACTATAGCATCACCCCACCCATAATATATTTCCTCTTCGTTTGCTGACAAGGATGTTGCACACCAGGCAGCACGCTCATGCATCGGCATCCTCGACTCGTCGCCAAGTAGATGCACTTTTAGGGCGACGTGCCTGGACACCTTGGCCCTGTAAAACTGACGGAATCTATGCATTCCACACGTCCATTCCACAACCGTGTTGCCACAGCACGTCGTCCTCCAGCACGCCAGCACCCATGGCGTTCGCAGAGCAAGACGGCGCGTTTCGTGATCCGGCAGCTTCTACAGCTACACCCGCTACCCAGACGTTCACCTGGCTGACGTGTCGTCGGTGCAAGAAGCGCTTTGTCGCGGAGCAGAACCACCGGGGCGCCTGCAGGTGACACGAGCTCACTTCGGCCCAGAGGCCTGTGCCGCGAACCTCGCGGCCTCAGTCGGTACAAGAGGGCCATTCCCAGCCCCGTGTAGCTAATGTGCACACAACCCCTTCATCTCCGCATGAAAGGAGTAATATTATACCTGCATGCATCGCATCGCGTGAATGCTGTCCTGCCCAAGGAACATCCACATGTGTCGGTTAGGTCAAGCCTGGAGCAGCCACGTCTCTTTGCAAGATCTACTTTTAAGGGCCCACTTAAAAGCTGAAACACCGCGGTGACACTGCTTGCCGTGTCAGATCAATCCAGTTCCACGCTTAGCGCTCATCTGCTGCCAGCCTAGTACCGCCGCCAGATAAGGCGCGGAAAGCCAGGATGGCGGCAGGAGAAGGAGCTAAGAGAGATAATCCTATGTTTGTTCTCCCCTTTGACATTTTCATGTTGTCCACTCCCAAAATCGCGGTTGCTGATCAGGCTCTGATGTCCCCCTTCCGGCTGCGGTTGCGGTTGCGGCTACCACAGGTACCACAGCGAAGGATGGACCGGCGGCGAGCTTGCGAAGGTGAAGAATCCTTCTTGGGCGGGTGGTGTGCGGGGGCTCGCCCCGGGAATATGCAGTGTGGCTGTGAAGACTGTGAAGGCCGGGGTGTTGGCATTGACCTGTTCGCAGGCGCGCGCGCTGGTAGTGGCGTGAAGGCCCAACAGCCGCACCAAACCCCGAACACATCTCCGCTCCAGCCCTAACTTACGGCACCACTCGTGCACCTGTTTAGAATGGCTCCTGTGTCACACAGCCCGAGGGGCATCGCAAGCTGTGTCATATTGCTTGTGTGTGTGTGTGTGTGTGTGTGTGTGTTTGTGTTTATAGAGATAGGTAGGTATAGATGTGTATAGAGATAGGTAGGTATAGATACAGGGTGCAATTCCACCTCGTTTCCTTCCTGTGCTGCCGATCGGTCGATGCTGCGGTGTACGGCGCCTCCCGCCATGTATCCCGCCATGTACATGCTACGTCCGACCTGGATCCATGAGGCGGGGGCGCCAATTCCATCGGGCGTTGCGAGTCTGTCGGCCCCGGAAGGGGCTGAACCAGAGGCAGCGCCTGCCCTCTCAAACTCACGGACTAACTCACGGAGAGACGGACTCCTTCGCCTATTCTACCCGGGTGACCCGGGTTGCAGGCGGTGGGCTTCGTGCGGCGAAGTGAGGCTCCGGAGCACCAGTTGGCGGCTGTCATGGGGCGAACAGGACTGCTGCGGTGAGCCCGGGGGTTCGGGGCCCGGTACCTGGGGCCGATTCCGACAAAGCAGCGCGGAGTGGGAGGGCTTTTGACGCCGCGGCGGGCTTGAGTATCCGGAATTGTGATATGCTGACGGAGCGCTCTGCACGCGGAAGTGAGAGAGATAGAAGGGGAGAGAGACACAAAAAGGAAGGGGAGAGGAGTTATCTAGAAAAGTTGCTATATCTGTTTCTGAGGTCTCTGTTTACGGTAATGACGCCTGAGATAGCCTGGCGGACCGAGTCCGGAACGCACCAGCATGCGGCGGCTGGAGGGTTTGGTCTAAGCTGGCTCCCCCGCCGGCGCCCACACGCTCGTTGGTACGCCCGGGAGCCGGCGTCACAGCATCTGCGCTGCAGCTGTACCGCCTTCCCCCCGAGCCACCCGTTGGGTGTGCTATTGGTGCATAGCTCCTAAGACTTACAGAACCCCTTTCCTCTTACACTGTGTTGTGAAGTTTTGTGACACGAGAAAACTGACCGTCATCCTGCGATGCTCAGCTTTATGTATGTTGCGCTCGCTCCTCGTCGTGCAGGTTTTGGGATTGTTGTGGCGCGGAGGATGAGGACGCGCCGGGCTGTCAGGTGTCGTTTCACCTGACCTTTGATGAGGAAGAAAACGAGCGACGAGGGTGGTGTTAGCGGGTGCGGTAGTGACTCAGATCGCGGAACTGAACCTCGTACTGACATATTGAGCCTGCGGGTTAGCGCCGCTTTTCCCCTCGGACGGCGGAAGGAAAAAGAGGGAGGGTTTATGTGACAGGACCGGGGTAGAGTTGGCTGTCTCGAGGAAGATCCTTGCGCGTAGTGGAAAGGAAGGCACGAGACTGCTGCAACATGCACACACTTTTCTGTCACGATGTTTTTGGGTTGTGATGTGTCGTACTTCCCCACGTTTGCCGCCAAGGTTGACAGAGTTGTTTAACCAGTGTGATCTCGTCAGAGCCCGAAGCTGCTGCATGGTGTGGATAGCCCATGGTGGTTGACCCCTTGCGACGGCGTCAACTTTCTTCGGGCCCTGAGAGATGCTGAGAAAAAAAGGCGGTGTGGCATTCCTGCCGCGTGCTCAATGGTCGCATATAACGGCTGTCTGTCCTGTCTAGTGTTACAACCCATCGCGGCGAGCAGAAGGTGGGTCTTCCTAGGACTCCTTGCCTCCGCTGCTCGCGAGGGGCAATCTGCACAAGGATGTGCACCACGCCATGTCACACCTCTCTTCGTTGGCTTTACTACTTGGCCTGGCATTGCGTTCTCATTGCATTTGCCAGAATCGGAATTCGGCTTGTTACGGCCACGACTTCCGGCGTCGGCAGCGCTGTCACCATCCGTTGGAATTGCCGCCGAAGCCGCAGGTGAAGAACTGCTGGGATCCAGCCACTCTTAATTCGCCTACGCGCGGAGTCAAATGTAACGTGGCTCCAGCACGCAGGCGGTGGTTTGGCCCATCGCGACATCGTCATGTTCAGCACCTTTGGCCGGGCTAGATACCAGGGGGCCCACCCTACCCCACCCCACTCCATGTCCGCTGCTCTTACATTTTATTCCCTTCACGCAGCCTCCAGGGGTCAGCACCTCCGGCGATATTTCCTCATTCCCTCTGCCTCCTAGGAATTAAACGAGATGGCCCTCTCGGATGGCAATCCTAGAACCACTCTTAACAACCACGCTGTACAGATCCCGACGCTGACCACGACTCAGCTTTGCAATCCATCATTATCAGACGACTCGGAGCGATCGGCAAGTGGGTCGTCCGGGAGGAAGTAAAATCACCGGGGGCCACAGCCAACAAAACCCTAACACATCGCCTTCGACGCCCCGCGCCGCGCCGGGAAGCCAGCGGAAGGGAAGCCGACGATGAGTTCTGCCATCGCACTGCCAATCACTGACGAGACTGCGGCTGCCCGAAACCCCCTTCCCCGTATGCGAGCACAACCACACACTCTAGAAGCCTGCGAACGAAACCAGGCACGGCGACACTCAAAAAAATCTCACCTTGATGTACTATCATGCGACAGCTTTTGCCAACGCAACGAACAGCTCTCCTCACACCTTTCCTTTGCACGGGGACTAGTAACGGTACGGCCGGACCGGCCTATACGCCGCTGTGCATGTCAACAAAGGACTTGGCGTAACCGTTACATGCTGGCAGGGGAGGGCATCATCATTACCACTACCCTTCACACCAATTTGCATAAATCCCCAACATCGCCATAATGCTCTTACCGCCTTACATCCACACGACCCGCAGTCCGTGCAGCAATCAGTCAAGTTCATGCCATCAGCACCAGCAGCATGTAATTGTTTCGGTAAACTCTGCTTGCCTTCCCAGGGCGGATACACGTTTTCGTGACTCACGTGCTTCCGTATCTATACGTGAGGTACGGGTCCATTACCAGGTGGCCTCCTCTTCCTCCTCTGTTCATCGCTATAGGACCCTCAAGCAGCGCCGTCCGGGCTCAAAGCACAAATAGCAGCGTATAGCTGATGAAAACACCAACGTCCCATGACATTCCGGCGCCCTAAAACCCTCCTCGCGGAATACCCGCGGCACCGCCCGCAGCCGCACTGAAGCCGCTTAGCGGCCTGAGGGGCGCCACGCCAAACGCTTGAGCACACAGAAGCCCCATCCATTCCTCGTCAACCTGCCTGGTCGAAAATCAGCCTTGCCTTTGCCCGCGGCGTAGAGATCTTAACCTTCCTGCAGTCAAGCGTGTCCGGACCGCACCGGTAACAGTCCGGGACGGTAATAGTCGAGAATTGATCACCGCCTACTAGAGCTCCATCAGGCCGGGTGAAATCCGTCGCCACGACACATGGGGAGAGCAACCCGCAAGCCCTAACCGGGAATAACGTCACCAGACCCAACCCAAGTCTACAGCCACATTTTGCTAAAGCATAAGGCACCGGTGGAGAGACGGTGCATCGCTACACGGCACCACCAGGTCTTACTGGCCACGCCGAGAACCCTTTCCTCCCTTGGCATGACCCTCCTATGCGCGCGAATACCTCCCTGGAGAAGAAATTCGCCGGCCAACGCCTTACCCTCTATAAGATGACGCAGATGCCCATTACAACGCGCTCCTGGCTCACAGACGTCGCCGCTAATAATGCGCGTGCTACCCAACCCCAGCAGAAGCACATCGTGTCGCTGGCTCTTCCGACAACCCTTAGGCTGAGGCCAATCCGTCCGAGCGGTTACGAGCGCGTTCGTTCACATACCGGCGACACAAGACCAAAGGCACGGACCCTGGACGATTTCTCAAGCTGTGAGGACATCATATATGACCGACAACATGAACTCTATGCAGCCCTAAACAGCCTACCGAGCATGCATGGCACAAGCAAGTTCCCGTGGTTCCCGTGTTGGCGCCTATCGTTTTTACCCAGTTGCTTGTCGTCCCCCCTCGCGCCTTGGCAGCCCGCTCGCAAGGCCTTCAGTGCAGCACAGCAACACGTGATGTTTGCAACAAAACGGCGGCGTTGGGCTTCATCCTCTCATCCCAACATACATGGGAGGCTCCGTGAAGCCCAATCCCGCTTCGCCGCCGTCCTCAACGCTGTTATGCGGGGCACGCGTCGGGGCTGCAACCCCCGTTCCGATGTGCTAACCCGCCGTTGGCTGCGGCGCAGCGGCGGCTTGCTGCTGCTGCTGAACACCCGGCGGTCCCTGGACCATGCCCGACTGTACCATCCCAGGCTGCAACAAACCGCCTCCTGAAAGCTGCATTTGCTGCTGTTGTTGCTGCTGCGCGGCGGCAGCGGCTGCCGCCGCCGCGACCGCATGGATGGCAACCTGCTGCTGCTGTTGCTGCTGCAGGTTGGGCTGCAGCCCACCCGGCTGCGGGCCTGGCTGCATGCTCAGCTGCTGCTGCAGGGCGGCAGGCATCTGGGGAAGGCCGGGCCGTGCGGCCATGCTAAGAAGCGCACCCGGATTTTGGTTGATGAAGGCGGCCATGTTCGGAGGCAGCGTGGATGGCGCCAGACTGCCGGGAGGCCCCTGTCCAGGTGGGAGGCCTCCGGCTCCAGCCTGCCCCTGAGCGCCCCCGACCGCTGCTGCTGCGGCCGCTGCCGCCGCTGCAGCCTGCTGCTGCGCCTGGAACTGCGCTAACGCAGCCTGTTGTTGCTGCAAGTGTGCATGCTGAGCAACGAGCGCTGCATGCTGCGCGTTCGTGTGGCCCTGGGCAGCTACCGCCGCTGCAGCTGCTGCAGCCACAGCTGCCTGTTGTTGTTGCTGCTGTTGTTGCTGTGCTGCCATAGGCAAGGAGCCCGGCGCGCCCATGCCATGCGCTTGGCCTGCGGCAGCCGCTGCCTGCTGATGCTGCTGTAGCTGCTGCTGCTGCAGCTGCTGCTGCATGGCGGCCATGGCTTGCGCGCTGGCCTGCGGCGTTAAACCCGTTGGCCATTTTGCTGCGGCATTCGCCTGGCCGTTCATCTGCCCCGCTGCAGCTGCTGCCGCCACAGCCGCTGCCTGTTGCTGCTGTTGCTGCTGCAGCGCAACCATGCTCTGCTGCATGGACGCTAATGCGGCCTGCTGCTGCTGTTGTAGCGTCTGCTGCAGCCCACCCGGCAGCGCCCCCATCCCCGCCGGCAACCCAGGGATTTGCCCGGCGCCAGGCATCCCGCCAGGCTGCCCCTGCTGCTGCATTCCCGGCTGTTGCTGCTGCGGTTGCTGCAGCCCCTGCTGTCCCGGCACTTGGCCCTGTAGCCCAGGCTGTTGCCCCGGGGTGAGCTGCCCCGGTAAGGCACCCGGCTGCCCGGCGAGGCCGCCAGACGTTAGACCCGGAGTCCCAGGCGCGGGTAGGCCCCCAGGCATCATAGGCGGTCGCCCCGCACCTCCCGCTGCGGCTGCAGCGCCGGCGGCTTGCATTTGCTGCTGCATTTTTTGCTGCAGCGCCTGCGAAAAAGGTGCAGTAGTGTGTACGCGTGTGTTCTTTACGCAACGCGGGGGTGTGCGGGTGAGCCGAGTGTCGTATGTGGTGAAAGCCTGGATTGCGGGCAGCCGGTGTAGCGGCAGTACACCTACGGAGAGAGGCAATCGGCCTAGAGCGGCGGCGGCACGCGCGCGTCCTAGCATGTTCTGCTACACCGGCATATAGCAAAGGAAAAGCGCTTGGAGAGCTACATAGGCCGCATGCAGGGACAGCGCCCCAACATATGCCACTAGCGATTCAGCATGGACGCCTAGCAGGACTGCAGGGACAGCTCTCCTCACCGATAAACAGAGAGCTGTCTCACAGCTCCTATAGCCGGATTGGCTCCTATCAGGACAACATCATTCAACAGATCGCTCCGTGTATGCTTCTATACGGTATAACTATGTCGTATGCTCCATCGAATCAAGCGACGTTTTCCGACGGTCACCGTGCACGGCTCTTCTTATCCGCCCGTTACCCCTGTGCACTGATGCTCAGAAAGAGACTTTGCGCCGTGCACACGTCCCTGGGGGCAAGGCGACGTCTGTCCATAGGTGCCATCACCACACAGCGCCTACGGATTACACGCACGCATGAAACCACGCACCTGGAGGCTTGCCGCGTTCTGCATTACTCCGGGCTGCAGGCCGGCCTTCTGCATCTGCGCGGCAAGGGCAACCGTGTTCATGGCTGCTGTCCCGGGAAGGCCCCCGGGAATAGCGCCCAGCATGCCCGGCAGCCGGCCTGCAAGCGCCTGCATCTGCAGCTGCGTGGGGTGAGCCGGTGGCCGTTGTATGGCTGCTGCAGCCGCCGCGGCTGCTGCCGCCGCCGTTGCCGCATTCCCTTGGGTCGCAGCACCCGCGGCACCGGCGCTTCCGGCCATGGGGTTCGGCGTCGGCGGCTTGTTTAGCTGCGCTGCCGCTGCGGCTGCTGCCGCCGCTGCCGCTGCGGCGTTCCCTAACCCTGGCTGCTGCGATTGCAACATCCCCGGTTGCAGTTGCGTCTGTAGGTTCCCGGACTGTAGTGCCTGCTGCGCTCCATTGGCTGCTCCGGGTTGTATAGCTTGCTGCCCAGGCGGTAGCTGCCCCTGCTGGGGTTGCCCCTGCTGTCCTTGTTGTCCAGCAGCTGCAGCAGCAGCTGCGGCTGCCGCCGCGGCTTGCTGCTGTTGCTGCTGCGCCGCCACCGCTGCGACCGCAGCCGCCTGCTGCTGTTGCTGCTGGGCGGCCACTTGTTGCTGGAGTTGGACAGCATTGGCCGCGTGCTGCTGCTGTTGTTGTTGCTGCATGGCTTGTTGTTGCTGCTGCATGGCTTGTTGTTGCTGCATGGCTTGTTGTTGCTGCTGCATGGCTTGTTGCTGCTGCATGGCTTGTTGTTGCTGCTGCATAGCCGCTGCTATTTGCTGCTGCTGTTGCTGCTGAGCGGCTGCCGCTGCCACCAGCTGCTGAGGTGTTGGCTGCTGGCCCGTTACACCAGCAGGCGCGCCAGTGGCCAACCCAAGCTGCTGCTGCTGCTGCTGCTGGGCAGCAGCTTGCGCCTGTGCCTGCTGTTGCATCATCTTCTGCTTCATCATTTGCGATTGAAGCAGCGCTTGCTGGTTCGCGAGCATGGCGGGGTTTGGGGCCCGGACAGGCTGCATGCCCGGCAACGATGGCATAGACTGTAGGGGCGGTGTGGGGACCCGACCTTGTTGGTGTTGCTGCTGCAGGGCCGCCGCAGCAGCAGCCATTTGCGCGGCATTGGGCTGGGGTTGGCCGGGCGCAGGGACTCCTGGCGGCGCACCAGGCGCCATACTGAGGCCCTGCTGCCCAGCTGCCTGCTGCCCTTGAGCCGCTGCTGCCGCAGCAGCTGTGGCAGCAGCCGCGTGCTGCTGCTGGGCCTGTTGTTGTTGCTGTTGCTGCTGCATAGCAGCCTGTTGTTGCTGCTGCTGCTGCATGGCTTGTTGCTGTTGCTGCTGCATAGCGACCTGTTGTTGCTGTTGCTGCATGGCTTGCATCGCGGTCTGCAAGCGCGCGTTCTGCTGGGCCATCGCTGCCACCGCCGCCTGTGCAGAGACCGCATTCGGTGTCATCGCCGCTGCCTGTTGTTGCTGCTGTTGCTGTTGTTGTTGTTGCTGCTGCTGCTGGATGGCTGCTAGTTGTGCCGGGTGCATCGCGCCTGGATGCATGACGCCGGGCTGCATCTGCTGCTGCCCTTGCTGCTGCATGCCCTGTATTCCTCCAGTATGCGCCTGCCCCATACCAGGCGGCAGCGTCCCCGGCATGCCAGGCCCGGATTGTTGCGATTGCAAGCCCCCTGCTGCTGCTTGCGCTGCGTCAGACATGCCGGGTTGTTGCTGCTGCTGTGGTTGTGGTGGCGGTTGCGCCAGGGACTGCTGCTGCTGTGATGGCTGTTGCTGCGCCTGCGGCGGTTGCTGCATCCCAGGCCCCATGGACGACTGGCCCTGCAGGTGCGACGGCTGGGGCTGGCTGCCCAAACCAGGGCCCCCCTGAGTAGCACCCGAACCGCCCTGCATGGCCGCTGCCGCCGCGGCCGCCACTGCTGCGGGGTCGGGAATGCTGGGGCCCAGGCCAAGCTCTAAGGGGTTGAGGATGCGACCTCCGTTGGCCTGTGTGAGAGCGCATCAGCAGGTGAGAGCATCCCTCTTCGAGGTCATGGGAAAACGGTAATGCGGACAAGTCGCTTATGTGAGCCGCACCTCCCCGGCAGCTCTCATCCAGAATCACGTCACTATGACCCTGGCCTACGTCAGCCAGCTCGCGAGCAGCAGCAAGACCTCACTTAAATGCGACATGCGTCACATGTGGACGGATACGGTGCTCAGGGCGACATATGCGTGCTGGCGGAAAGCCTTAAAGACCCCCGAACGGAATCTCTATGCCCGCTCCCTCGCCAACAGTTTCAAGACCCCCAATAGCCTTCAGGCCACGCAACGACCCATACGCAACGACCCATACGCAACGACCCATACGCAAAATATTACCTGCAGCACGTTTTGGGAGACTATGTAGTGGCTCGTGTGCTGCTCGTGGCGCGTCCTGTACATTTCCCGTTGCTGCTGTCGCTCCCCATGTCGTTTCGTCCGGAAGCGCACGTGCAGGTTGGCCACCGCTTCCTGGTGCCGTCTTAGTGTGGCCTCCGACACGGGCAGCACCTGGTATAGCACCTCCTTCGCCTTTGAGGGTGGGAGGAAGCGGAAGTGCACGCCGTACGCGAAGAAGAGGAGAACACACAATGGACGCGAGCAGGGCCCGTGGGGAAGGGGTGATGGAGAGGGAAAGGTTGAGCTCCAGCTGGGACCGACGGAAGGCCACGACTTGGAACCGCATGCATCTCATGACGGGTGCGACGGATGCACGTGGGCACAACACACGCCAAGAAGTGACGAGGGCACGATGAAGCTCAAGCCAAAGAGCTACTTTAAGGGTAAGGAGAGTAAAAGATGGCCAAGTTAAGAGCCCGACAAGCCGTGCGGAGCGCCCCCGGACGCATAAACCGTGTCACTGTCCAGGATATCGTAGGTGACGTTGCAAGTCCGCTACGCAGCTGCATAACCCTGTCACTCCTGGGTGTCCCCCGGACGCACGGAAGCGCTCCTGGGTGCCCCTGGCGACGCTCCGCCCCAACATAACGCCACCAGCCCCGCCCAGCCTTTACCTGTTGTTTCGGCATAATGGCCAGCGACAGCGCGTTGTGTTGCGTCTCCGGTGCGCCCTCCTCGCCATTCTCTTGCTGCCAAGCCTTGACCAGCATGGCATACCGGTACTTGCAAATCTCCGGCCGCCGGTAGACGCCCTGTCAGGATGACCCACAGCACGCGGGAAAACCCGGAAGCCAGGCATGGATTGATAATAATGAGGAACTGTATGACAGTTTTTACACAAAATTGTATGGGACTGTACCCAAGAGCAGAAAATAGGGAGCTAGGTGCGTGCACGTTTAAGCACGTTTAATAAACAACCAATCCGGCACCAATTAGATGGTAAAATATGATGGGCAGTTAGGTGCACTGGGATGACCTACGTGCATGACCAACATGAAGGCAGAGCGGGGGTAAGACGACCCACTGACGATTGAAGTCGAGCGGGGAGGCCAGGAAGGACATACCCAAAAGCGGAAAGGTCCTTCTTCCTAACCCCCCCCCGCCATGCGCGCAAACACGCGGGCCATGCATGCAGCCACCTACTCAACCACCCCCCAGCACCCACCAGCATGTTGTTGGCGGAGCGCATGACGTCCGCCACCAGCAACCAGTTTTGCGTAAACTCGGTAACGATGGCAGCGAGCACCTTTAGGAGGGTGAGGGGACGCAGGGTCAGGAGCATACGCGCATGGTAAGCAGCACGGCCGCGTGCACGAGGATCAGCACACTTTCGGTTGCTGTAGAATTAACGTGCGCGACCGTAGTAGACTTGGAGTGATGGGAGAGTGATGTCAACTGGAAGGGTGCCTAGATGGCCATCCCGTTTCAAGCCATCAACACGCCGTATCCGTAGTACCCCGGAGGTTCCTCGGATACGGCGTACTGACGGCATATCCGAGGAGCCTCCGGGGAAGGGACAATGCAGGACAATGTCGGCGCGGGGATGGAGCGGTGGTACTGGTCACTGGCCCAAGCCACGTGCGAAGGGGCCGGGGTGGGGCCAGTAGGCAGCATGTGCACTGGGACGATGGGACGGGGAAGACTTGAGTTAGCAACAGCAAGTTGTCGTCGGTCACTAAGAGACATATTTCGGGCGTCGCGGCGCTCTCTCCCCGGACTCCAGTGCTCCCATGCTAGGTGGAATTCAGGGTTATTATTGGAGCGACGCATTGGGCCGTTGGGAGGAAGCTTGTAAACTATTTTTCCTAAAGTCTTTTAACGAAATTCAATAAACGAGGCAGGCAACGTTTTCTGAAACTAGCAGCCTGCCCCTGCCTCGTGCTCAAGGCCACAGCTAGTGCATTCGCACAGCATCCACGGGAGCTCCAACCCCTGTTGCTGCCGTCGCCGCCGCTGCTTCTGTTCTTAATCCCTTCCCCTCCCCTTTTCGCTGCTCGCTGTTGGCGTCCATGCCTACATCTACCCGCACTCGTGTGTCCACGACCACATGGCCACATCTTCTCCCTCCCTCCCTCCACCCGCCTACCAGCACACGCGCAAAGCATCTGTGTGGAATCCCAGTACCCCACCCGCATCCGCTCCCAGCCGTTCACGCACACTCCTATACCATCCTATAGCGGAAACGGACCACACAGCTAGCTTGCCCTGCCATTTCACCCACCCAGCCACCCACCACCCGTCAGCATCCCCTTCACCAAAACCCCAACCCACCTGGTCGTCCGTCCCAGACCAAGGCAAGCCGCGCATGCCGCCGTCCGGTATGTTGGCAGTGCCGCGAAGCAGCGGGTGCTTTAGAGGCCCCACGGCGGAGCCCTTGGGGGCTCCCGCATGTGCGCCGGGTCCCTCGCGCCCCGCCCCGAAACCACCGACCGCATGAGCACCTCCCGGCGGTTTTGCGGGGCTCTTGAGCTTCTTCGACTGCGGGCGGACAGATAAACAGACAGACAGAAGTGCGTTCCGTGCAGTCAGGTGAATGTGACGTACGCGCCATTTTGTCATTTGCCACGTGGGCGAGACACACACACACACACACGCACACATCGCAAACAGAAGTTAAGCGCATTCCGACGTTTTAGTCCTTTGCCAAAGGAATACTTCCATTGCAGCGCCTGCCAAAACAAGTTGAGCAGCTCGCCCGCCCATCCAGGCTTGTACTGGCATATCCATGCCACGTGGCCTTAGCGGCCTTCCAGCTCGCCGTGGCCTGCCCCCAGCCCCAGCCGCGGCACCGAGCCCCGGCCTCTTTGCTATTCGGCTTGCTAAAGCCCAACCACCTAACCACCCGCGCAGCAAAGGCAACTCTGCCTCCCCGAGAGCAGCTGCAATCTTCTACCCACTCCCCAACGGCTGTCTCACCCGGTCGTCTTTAAGACCTGCTGCCGTCTTCAACTTCAAGCCCTGCGTGCGTCCCGAAAGCGGCAAAAGAAAACGGCATCGCGCAGTCGCGCAGGACGCAAAGCGGCACGGGTCTGCTTGGCAAAGTCGCGAGGCCAAGTCACGACACCACCCGGGTGGGGTGCATGTCACCCACAATCCAGGCCCTTCAACCCCAAGGCACAATGGTTGGGTTCTCCCTAGATCAAGAGGCTTAGCTTCGGGCAGCAACAACGGACCACGGAGCAACCACCGTTGGGGCAATCTGAAGCAAAAACTCACACGTGCAGGTAGGATCCCCCACCCCACTTCACCCCACTGCGGGGAGTTTCCTGTCCGATTCGCAACCCGAATCCCCCTGCAAAGTATCCTGACCCTCGTGCTGGCTCCATGCAGAAACACTTGCCGCGTCTGTTCGAATCCGAAGCATGCCAAGGCCCCTGTTACCCCTCCCCAGACACTGACCTGAACAACCCGCCATTGGCCCCCTCCCCATCCCTAAACCCAACCCATCTAAGCCGGATACTCTGTACTTCTGTTGGCCCCATCCATCTTCTCGTTGGCCCCCACCCGACCTTATTGGCTGGGCCCGGTGCCACCACAGCATCGTCGTCCTCGAAGTCCCGTATCTGCTTTCGCTTTCGCTTGCTGGGATGTACGTCGTCATCGGCCGCGGCGGCCGCAGCTCGGTGCGCAGCTGCCCCTACAAAACACACACACACACATACAGACAGACAACCATATCATCACCCCATGGAACCCCCCTTCTCGCCTTCTCGCCAAACCCGACACCAAGCCAAGAGAAACATCCAATCCAAAAGATCCTTACGCCACCTTACGCTGTAACCCTTGACTGCCTTCAGGTGGATATAACCCCCCAAATGTGAAGTTGTAAACAGACGGGTGGCGATCCCGGAAGCCGTAGGAGGGCTATCTTGGGACCCGCGGCGGCACCCCACTCACCGCCGGGCCCAATGCGTCGCGCCGCAGCCCCGCCCGCCACACCACCGACACGATGATGTGTGGGTGCGGGGCTGGCCTCGCCCAGAGAGTCCGTGTCATCGGCACCAGAGGGCAGCGCCAACTTTGGCCGTGCGCCGGTGCCTTTCCTAATTCCCCCGAGGGGAAATTTGCGGCCGATGGGCATGTCCTCCGCGTCGGAAAGCTGCGGAAGCAAAGTGGAAGCAGAGGGATATCATGCAGATGCAGAAAAAGGGGGAGGCGGGAGACAGAAGGGGGAAGGAGGAAAGACGTCGGGTTGGGGGGTCAGTGGACAGGACGGCAAGCGAACCACATGGGTGTGCACACACGACGTTGCGCGGGCCGGTGGTGAGTGCTGTATGAGCTATGAGCTGAGCGCGTGGATGCGAGGTGTGAGGCCAGGGGACCAAAGTAAGTAGTGGCGGAAGTGGCGGGGAGATGGGTGGTAGGGGCTGAGGTGTTGTGCAGGTATCCTGAGGACAACGCAAGGAAATGCGTTGCCATTGCTCATCAATCCCGCAAGGCAGGGTGTCCCCGAGCGCAATCCCCACGGTAAGGCTTGTAATCATAACAATATACAAAAGGGAGGGGTGGGGTGCGCGCGAAACTTACCGCCGACGACGACCGCGCGTACTGCGCCGCGTCGTACGCCGCCTTGTAATCTGAGACCAGCTCTGCATAGGCCGTCAGCCGAGCAACATCCTCCTCCTGCGGGATCGACCGCCATGGATCATGAAACAACCCCAGATCCGACACAAGTGGATATAGAAAAAGCGCGTGCTTGAGGAAAGGGGGCCCCGAAGCACGAGTGTGCAAACGGAGTCCTGTCCCAAAAGAGCACCAAAGCGTGGCGAAGCGAACATGGACAGGTTTTCAGGCTAGCGGCATCGCGCCTGGAAGGAAGGTCGCGCCCTTAGGAGAAGGTGCAAGCAGCACCAGCAGCAGCACGAGGGAAGAAGCCAAAGTTGACAATACCCAGCACGGGTTCTAAAAATGGCTCAAGAAGCACGTGGTCCCGTCTGCTGCCCGCACCCCGGGAAGAATCGACCGGATGAGGGCCATCACGCCCCACAACTGAATTGCAATCGCGCAATAGGTCAAGGAGTTAGGTCCTTATCGTCCTTTCCATCTCTTACCACCCACCGCAAACCATCCCCGTAGCCCCTTGCACTGACCTGGTGCACAGAGCAACCCCAAAGGTTGGTCGCCAACCCAACCCACCGCAACCCTGCCATCGCGTGCTGCTGGCGACTATGCAAGACACAGCCTCAATGCCCTCCTGCCCGCTGCTGCCGCACACAGTCCCCCAGCCAACACCCCAAGCACCCGCACCCGCAGCCGCAGCCTACCTCCGGCAGCACCCCAGACCCAGACCCGCCCCACCCGCAACCCCACCTCTAGCTGGCGCACCACCGCCTCCATCAGCTCCTCCGCGCTTACGAGCACCCCAAAGGTGAGGTGGTCGCAAAGCGGTAGGCCCGGCAGCTCGGCCTCGCGGTCGGGAGTGGACGGCGCGGTGGGACCTGCACCGGCGCGGCGAGCCCCGGGGACAGCAGCCGCCGCAGAGCACGGGGAAAACCGGTCAGCCATACGGGATGCAGCGTAGGCTGTGCAGCTGCAAGGCCGACCCGGGATCGACGTGAGGCCGAGGGTGACGGAGAAACGACCGGCGACCCGCCCATCCCACCCCGCGATGAGCCAGCGCCCATCTCCCCCGCAAAACTTAGTATTACAGCCTGCGCATACGGACTGCCAGGATCTGGATTCGGTCCACGACTGCTCCTAGCCCAGGGCTTCATTGCATGATTTTCCAATTTACTAAGGACGAATACATCCATACAGTGGAAGCCCAACCGAATGAATGCAACCCGATAGAACATCCCACCCCAACAATCCTCCCTGCCCTCCGCCTAAAACCATCGACGGCCCCAGTTTCACCCGATGGCCTGAGAGCCCCCCTCGGGACAGAGCGGATCCGAACGAAACACAACATACAAAAAGCCCAAAGGGTTATACAGTCATCGATTCCGAGTCTGGGTGAGAGGAAGGGTACTCAATCCCGTATGACTGATGCACGAGTCAGGTATGAGCCACACGTAACGCAACGCACCAGACTCCGTGCCCCCGTTGGGCAGCTTTCGGCTCCGCCCATCCACTGCTTCCGCCAGGCTCCCCTTCACCCGACCCAGCTCCTCTGGAGCGCATTCCAAGGTAACCTTGGTTTGCACGTGCTGCAGGTCCGATATCCGTTGGGGCCCAGAGAACCACGGGAACAGGGGAACAGAATCGTCACGGGTGCTACACAAGCAACCGGAGACGGGTCATATGTGCGATTATTTTTCAACGTCCTAGCACAGCCCTGCGCCGTCCTCAAAAAGTACTCCCAAAAGCACATACCCCGGCATGACGTGGGTCGAGTCTGTCAACGAAAGGACCCACAAGCCGCATGGGCGCAGGATCCGCAGTGAGCGCGCCAGCAATAAACAGTTTGACAGCGCAGGCTGAGGATAGTGCTGCGGCCTTACGGCTTCATACAGACGAGGCAGCGTGCAGGGATTAATTGCCGCCGTGCTTCCGCGCACCTTAAGCTTCGTGCGATCGAAGCTGGCAGCATCGTGCGCTATCCGCATGGCAGCGGCTTGCTTCCATAACCGTTCCTGCGGGACCAGGGATTTGGGTCAGTCGGGGTCTGAGCATTTGGGCGAGAATCTGGAGATGCAGTGAGTGACCGGCAACAGTTATTGGGGTGCTGCAACTGCCGTGAGCGGGTGCACAGGACATGTGGCTGAACGAGATCTGCTGGCACTGCTTGGCAATTGCTTGGTTCGACACAGAAATGCTGCTGAGGTTTCCAGGCGCAGACGGATGCGCACTGCACCGCCTGTCTGGTACGAAACCGGCGCCAGCCGAGAGGGAAACCGACGAGGATTCAGGCGCCGGGGGTCGGAACATGGAATCCTGGACCTATTACGAGAGCCTATTTTCAAATGCTTCGGCCGCACACAGAGCGGCTATTTGTTCGGTTGAGGTGGTACGCCAGAGGCAACTTCTGCTCCAAGCATACCATTGTACGGAAATTTTAACTGACAACCCCAACGCAATCGAGCACGATGTAGGGGCAGGAGCGCCTCTCCCTTGCATGTGCGTCTGTCGCCCCATGCGACCGACCTGCATGAAGTCCTCCGCAAGCCACTGCGCCTCCCGCAGAAGGTAGTCCCAGTGAGTAGCCTGTCGTTTTGGCTCCTCGCAGGGGAAATTAAACGCTGCCGCCAGCGATTTCCATTGCGCCTAAGGACACATAGCGTTCCGTGAATCTGGGCACCCACGCGCGAAGGCGCTAATGGCAAGCATATGCGTAGCTGTCAGGGGGCATGCGCGCCGACCCGAGCTGTCTTTGAAAGTCACACCTTAAGCACTGTCGCCTTCTCCAGCAAAGCATCCTCCTTTGGCTTTTGGTCAGCGGTCGCCGACATGGCGTTGATGTTAGTTCGGTCAGCTGAAGCTAGTGGGGCGGCGAGTTACGCCATGAGACCACGGCAGCCGCCCCAAGCTCCAACTCCCGGCGCAATAAGTTGAAATTATTGTAAGTAAATAGCAGTTGAATGAGGTTGATGCAGTCGAGTAAAAACGTAACCTAATTGAACCAGAAAGGAACCGGGAAATGAAAGCTACGCCAACATGCGCTGACTACAAATCATTAATGGTGTTATAGAAGTCTTCTATCGCGTCACCGCTTGGTCAGCGCTTCTGAAGCCTGGGACAGGCTACACATGAAAACATGGAAAGTTTTCGCAGGAATCGATTAGGGCCCAGCCGTGCCATATTGGCAAGCGTTCAACTCCTCGACATCATCGCAGACCGGTTTGCTGGCCACGTGCACGCAGGTAGCCTGGTTTTGGGAGACGGATGTACGGATGCCCGCCAAATCGTGTGTAATGTGTGCTCATTTTGCGGAATTGACACTTGTACTTCTATGTCTTAAAGTACAAAGATTTTAAAGCGACAAGTTGGAAGTCCCTAGAGGCAAACCATGCCCTTGTCGGGCCTGAGCACAGTCACAACCCTTTGGGGGTTCTACAACCATAGCGCATAACCCCTCCCCAACTCTCCACCTCCTGTACCTCCTCGCAACATGCACAGCGCAATGCATAACCCTACAAACTGGTTTGCACAACACCACCCCATTCTGCATGGAACGGTTGAACATCACCACCGTACTGTGCAGCTGACATACGAACTGCAAAGCTGCATACAAGCAGGTAACAGTTGGCCGTTGCTACTGCAGCCACTGTAACTTTCTAACATTGATGCTATGTTTCGACAGCATATGAACAGCGATGCCTTTGCACATAAAACAAGCGCGTCGGTTGAGCCAGGCAGTTGAGCAGACCGGTAAGCAAATACCCGGGGAAAGCATCGAGTGGGAGATGCATGGCACTGTCGCACGACGGCTACGTAACACATGCTGTAGAGCGCATTCCATTACACGGATGCTTCATGAGTTCCGGGTGTTTTTATTCCATCAATTGCCTACTTTGCGAGCCCCGATTTTATGAACCTTATGGGCTTGAGCCGCGATCCCCCCTATGAACTACCTTGCACAAAGCTCCGTATTGTTCGCAATGTGCCAATATCATTTCGATCCATTCCGTCTTGTCCGCAGCTTCTGCAAACCTTGTGCGCACGTGCTGAACTTATGCCCGATATGCTCATATAACAGAAATACCCGACATCAGTCAACTGTACGGTGGCGGGAGGTGCAATGATCTGGGGAAACCTATAACCTCACTACCGTTGCCCTATTAACACACGCCTGAGTTCAGGCTGAGGCTTAATGTTCTTTTAACTATATATCCGCTGTAACTGCTGCCACACGTCCGCGAAACCGTATAGGTAGAGCACTTGGCAGTACAAGTACAGGAGGTATACAGTTTACACGTTCTCGTCAGTAGGTACCCTGAGGCAGAGAATACGTGCATTTTTCTTTTAAGCCCGCACCGTTCGCCCTTTCATCCTTCGGCGTTACCCAATACGGTCTTCTCCCCATTCCTAAAAAATGTAAACATGCCCTGTCCAAGACACCATATCGTCGGTGCCGCAGCGACAAGGGTGTTCTGTTGTGTGTTGGTAAATTGGTAATTCCCAACCATCCTGCAAGTACTATCTTAGGGTTTCCCATAACTGCGAGATCCTCCGCAACATTGCAGCACGACAACATGGCTACTGTCCGTGTGACTGTACCGCCACCGTGTCACGTCCACACACACACCCCACAACAGCGCATATTCCAATCGCCTTGACCTGAGCCGACATATCACAATACTGCTCAACACCTTTTAATGGTTAACGCTTATTTTAACGGTTAACGCTGGCAAGAGGCACCACGCATGGGCGAGCAGGCCCAAGCAGCTCCCATTTCACCAGCCGTCTACCGAACGCCGAATGGCCAGCCGGCTGGCCACTTAATCTGTCCGAAGGGGTCCGTCCCTCCCTGGCTGGCCTGGTAGGCATTGGAGTTAGAATTGCCGTTGCCGTAGCTTTGTTGAACGTTGTTGTTGTTGCCGCTCGAGCTGGATGGCGACCCGCTTTGCTGCTCACCGTTGCTGTCGGATTGATGGTGGCAATCGACTTCACGGTAGGAAAGCCCGATGACGCCAACGTTGACATCAGCAAGCTGCGGGGTTGGCAAAGGTGGCAAAAAAGAACGGAGGCAAGGAGCGAAGGTGGCGCGTCATTATGGGAAGGTCCGTACAGTTCACACGAATCCGGAAACGCTGGCATAGAAAGAACGCCGATGCAGCAAGCGTGGCTTTCCCATGATATTACACAAGCATGCAGGCCCATACAAGCAGGGCGCAGCTAAAGTAAGGTATAGTTGGCGAGAAGACTGCAGCCAGCTATCATTTGTACCCTGGCGAAATTTTAATTTTTTAGTTCATTTCAAAAGTTCGCTAAAAATGCGAGTCCGGGGTGCGGGTGGGGGCCAACTCTGGCACGCATCGGTGTTGTCGGGAACCATATCTCACCTGCTGGAAAGCCTCTTGGGAGATGTCCAGGTGGTTCTGCACACCAAGGCAGGGCAACTCAAGGCAGGAAATTTGTAAAGAAAGAATAGGATAGTAGAACAAAGCTCTGAATAGGCCTTTCGTGTGCCTTAACTCACCATGTCGCCGCAGCACCAGCGGCGGTTGGAATGGGCATTGTTTGGGTACTACGAACGGGTAGCGAAGGAAAAAAGTGGGTTTACGTCATGCGTACGGCTTATTGATTTTGAAGAGGCATTTGGCGAAGCATTTATTATTCACAAGCAATAGTAATAGCATCTGCCTACTTCAGCAACCTGCGTAGCGGGCCTAAGTAAGCTTGGGAAGCTCAAGCTCATGTGGGTCACATGTCAAATCTGGTCAAATTCAAGCGGATTGATATTGCCCTTACAACGAAACAAGACAGTATGATCCACACTAAAAAGGGACGAAGGAGTTCATCCCCTAAAGGGGACTCCGTCTTCTTTAGTTCATCCCCTTTAGTTCCCCTAAAGGGGATGAACCAACGTCTCTTCTTCTTCCCCTAAAGGGGAAGAAGGGGTTCCCTGCCCCAACAAAACCAACAACGGGTGCTCTGCACCTAGTTTGTAGTTTTTATTGTCAAGATATTGTGCTACAAGTACGGAGTTTTACTAAGATAGCTTGGAAGCGTGTTTCAAAAACTGTGTTTCAAAAACGTAGCAGCTAAACTGTTGAGACCCAAATCCCATGATGCGAGGCAATGATCACAAGTACTCAAGCCGCGAGTACTCATCATCACGCTCTCGAGCCATCCAAGATGGAAGGCAGCTGCAACACACTGGTGGCTTACATTGCATGGGCATGCGTCCACAATGGTAATGACAACGGACTTGTTCTCGTCGTAGCAAGCATTGGAGCGGCTCAGGGATTGTCCGTTACCGTCGGCGAAGTCGGCGTTGCGGCATCGCACCTCAAAGCATTTCCTGCATGGAAGCAATGCAGGAAAAAACATTAATAGAATTATTTGCTTGAAAATTGATTGCGTACGATGTCTTGAGCAAGCTGCGTCAGATCACTGTCTTTTGACGGCACGACAGGACAAGCAGGGCACGACCCATTTTACACCGGCGGCTTGTCGGCGCGCCACGGCGAGCTTCGGGCGCTCCCTCGACGCAGGGTCCCCAAAGGACGCTTATCAAGCGAAGTCGCAATGTTGCTATCATTACGTGAAATAACGCTACGCATAGGCGGATGCTAATCCTTACCCGCAGCTTGAGCCGAAGCCATCCTGCACATCAGGCCACGCGCCAACGTTGCGGCCTGTCGGCGCCCACGAGAAATGGCAGTTCGCTCTGCATCACAGAATATTATTTTTTAATGTCGCATAAAGTCTTAACAAAGATCGCCTTCAACGATCGTGCCCTGCTGCCACCAGAGACGGGCTAAGCAGCGTATCGTAGATGCTTATGTACGTGATGGGAGTAAAGTAAGACGAGAATATTATGTGCCTCAGTTCAACTTACTTGCTCATATCGGGGCCCACATCGAACCATGTAGCGCGGCCGGTAGTCCATCCATTGTTGGCAGAGCACAACCCAAGCCCGACGATGAAAAGGAGGGAAATTGACAGGGAAGAAGTTTCGAGCTTGATCTTGCCCATCATGATGTTCTCCCGGACCACTGATGAGCTGTATGCTGCGACTACTGCAGTCGGCGGCGACCGGCCCTCTTCCGTCACGACTAACGGACGCCCCGTAGAGTCGTTAGCTGATAAGATAAATAACTTGTTAAATATATATAAGATCGCATGAATGAATTAGTAGGATGTGGCAGCTTTTTATACAAAAGCTCGGCGGAAAAAGTTTCATGCCCGTACAAGCAATCTACGACAAGTTTTTGCATGGCGCAAACCGCAATCAGAAGAGGAAATAACCAATCTATGCAGGATTAATATTAGATTTTGGATTTCTGACGTTTCCTTAGTCATTGTGGTTAAAGCAGCGGAGACGCTGGGCCGACCTGGATCACCTTTATCAGGTACAGCGCTATTCAAATTTGCCACCTTGTATGAGCACCACGTTAAACACCGACCCATATCGCACCTTCCTTGAGACTCGCTGCCGTTACAGGTATTGCTGTAATGGAAAACAGTGTCAAACCTTTTCTAACATCGCAAGCTCACCAAGCATGCATTGCCATGCACCGTAGCATGGCAAGGCAGGCTTAAATAATTCGTGATGGCGCCTTATTCAACACCCTAGAATCCAAGGGTCAAGCACGGAACAACACGGTAAAGGGGAAGCACAAGGGCGGAACACCGATAGCACGTACAGCGGGGTTTCTGGTGAGAAGAAGCCCAATATCTCATAATAAAGGCCTTCACTGTTTGCGCTAAGTTTGATGGTCTGATAACATACGACTTCATCTTGACTAACACTCCGACGGCTAAAATGCATTCGGCCAGGCTAAACTCAGAACTCAGTGTACGATGCGGGTTGGTTCCCTGTCCCCCTTGTAATGATTGCATCCTAAACTCAGTTGAGCGAGGGCCACACGCGCTTACAATTCGATCTCTAAAA
Organism: Volvox carteri f. nagariensis; assembly: GCF_000143455.1. Classification (NCBI taxonomy): domain Eukaryota; kingdom Viridiplantae; phylum Chlorophyta; class Chlorophyceae; order Chlamydomonadales; family Volvocaceae; genus Volvox; species Volvox carteri. The sequence goes on along the minus strand of NW_003307548.1, from coordinate 2,239,600 downwards.
TTCGCTACTTGCCAGTTATATGCTTGTAAACTCTGCTATGTGTAAAGAACCTCATGAGATTGTTTCGTCCTTTCCATTTTACCGCAAGACAGGGTGCTCCACAGCTTTGCTAGGCGCTGCTAGGGGGCTGCTAGGGAGAAACTGCGGGATCACAATTGCGGTCACCGACAGGGGCCTTCAAGGCGTAGTACTCCGCGTAGCCATACCAGAAACATACCGGTCTGAGTGCTACAGGTGTCGTGACAATGATTCGAAGAGGCCTAAAACTCGCTGGCGACTTTTGCAAGCTTGTGCTCTCGCGCATCTTTCCCATTATTTTACTCGACCCCATACTTCACTGTAGTCGGGTTTTCAAAGCGATTGTTGCAGCTCCCGCTTAGATTTATAATGTGTGTGTGGTGGTTACAGTGGGCTAACAGTGGTTAATAGTGTCAATCGTATGATGAATTTTGGGATGCATTCGGCAATAAACGCCATGCAGTCGATATATATTAAACAACAGTGGTATGGCTCCAACAAAAGGAACGTCAAGCATTGCTTGGGTTGCCCGCATGCCTCGATGCAGGAAAGTCTAACGACGCTTAGGGTGTGTTCACATGTAGTCCAATTGAGAGTCTGATTGGGAGTCCGATTCGGGGCGGCTTTCTGAATTGTGTTCACATACGATTCGCTGCACGGCGCGAGGTGCCACCGCGCCCAGCTGAAGCTCCGCGGCTACGCCCCATCACCCAAGGCAAGCCAGCATTATCTAGGAACAGAACAGTATAAGTATCGTTTCTATGGCGAAAATTATCACCAGGCTTGTACATACATAGCTGCAGGAGTTCGTGAAAAATGCTCGGTGCGCTTTGCGTGAATTAACAATTGGAAAATGTTCCTATAGTATTGTAATGGTAATTATGAGAAACGGTTTGTTAAACAACTTTGTTTTGAGAAAGAAAACTGTGAATCACGTCGAATCATACCCGAAGAGGCCCCCGGACCCCAATTCCGATTCGGGTCCAGTCAGGTCCAATTCAGAGTCCAATTCGCATGAATCAACCCTGATTCGCCCACATGTGAACACGTCCTTACAACGGATAACCACAGCAAACAGTCATGCAGTCATAATCTTCTTCGATTGCCGAGACACAAACCCTATGGAATGCTTAGCGTGCAATTGGGCAACAATTTAATGAAGTATCTCTTATTGCGAGCTGTTTGTAGCTGCGCTTGCGTCGAGCGTTCTGCCTTGAGGACCTGTCATTCAGCTGCAGTCCTCAGTGAACGCTCACGAAATGAAAGAGATTTGGTGCATCAGTATTTATAAACTACTACTTCAAATGGTAATCCTATGTCGACACCAGCAACGCAGCGCAGGAACGAGGCAACGGATGTCCACCAGGCAACGGATGTCCACCAGTCCAGTTTTGCTTGACCATAACGTAACCGATTTGCATTAGAGAAAAGATTGGACAGTGTCGCCTAGCGCGCCTTGCGTGCAAGCCATGGACCAGGAGGCCCAGGATGCCAAGCTGATTGTACATCTTTCAGAAGCATTCAATAAGGACGAGGTGTGGCAGCTGGCCGCCGCAGAAGCATGGAGCAAGGCCACGAATCTGGAACGTGTGCTAATTCGCGGTAGCACAGAGGCCAAACAGCTGAAGTTTGTGGATGTGCTTATCCGTAAGAGTAGGTCATGCACTGGGAGCTGAGAAGGCTTGAAGTGTCGGGAGGCTCTGTGTTGCTGGGTGAGTGGGAGGGTTCTCCTGCCTGAAACTTGAAACAACTCGTCACACGGGTCCCCGACCGCTCCCATGTCCTGCAGCCTCGGCGGCTGGCCTCGGTGCAGGGAGCGCGGCTGGAGCCGGTGAGTTGGTTGTGCTAGCCCAGGCTTGACCTGACCTAAGACAGTGCTGCTGCTGGTGATCATTTCAAGAGGCTGTAGGGTGAGCAACGACACATTTGTAGTTCTGAGTTTGGAGCATGCCAGCCCCATGTGAAGCATTCGGCATGTTATGATTGAATCCCCGATTGCACAACCAGCACCAGCAGGTGGTGGGTGGGGTGCTGGGACATGGTATGCACCAAGGATATGCACACGAAGTGAGTGTGGCAAGGGGCTGCAGCGCAGGACGGGGCCCCTTGCAGGACCATACACTGCGTGCATTATACCACATCATATCCTCCTACAGCAGGCAATGCCATTCCGTGCTCACATGCAGAAGGAGGCGCCCGGGGTGGCTGCAACATCAAACAAGGTCTAACATATATAAACAGCGGGGCGCTGCGTGTTGTGCTGCTCAGTTTTGATGGCTATCTACATCCTTGCACGCCGCTGTGCAGGAGGTGCATGGATGCAGCTGGAATTCGAGAAGCTTGCAATGTTTCTTAACGAGATTCAAGCAACTCTGACGGTGAGGGTTGGCCCTTGTTGTGCAGGGTCACAATTGAAGGGGTATGCTATCACCTTTGGTGTGCTCATTTGCCTGCAAGCACTGCTCCTTTCTGTACAATACACCCTAACCACCCTGTCTGAGCACACCCTGCGCAGAACCTCCAGCTATTTGCCCCCAAGGTCACGATCACTCTGTCATCCTGCTCATCGGCGCAACACAAGCAGATAGAGGAGGCGGTGGGTGTGCGGTTCAACTACATCACAGCCGTTCATGCACCGTGCTGCTGTCCATTTGTGAAGCCCTGGCCTCTGCAGTCCAGGTTCAGCTGGGGAAGTGCCAGTGAGGATGAGCCTAAAACCATCACGAGCACGGTGCAACATCTACAGCAGATCACCCCAGCAGGTATGAGTACGCATATGCAGGACGCTCAGGCGCATGCCGGAGGAGTGGTAGTGGGACGTCTCGTTCGCATATATGGGTTTGCATGGGACTCGTCATTGTGTCAACCTCTGCCCATCAGTTTGCAGCCTTCGGGATCTGTGCCCGTCACTTTATGACCTTCCTAAAGCTGTGCCCAATCCCATGTCATTGTTGCCCTGCAGGCGT
>NW_003307548.1:2233615-2236566 GCF_000143455.1 Volvox carteri f. nagariensis | reverse complement strand
GACCCTAGCCGCCAGCCACTCAATGGCCTGCACGGGGAGGACCACCACGCCTGCAGGGCAACAATGACATGGGATTGGGCACAGCTTTAGGAAGGTCATAAAGTGACGGGCACAGATCCCGAAGGCCGCAAACTGACGGGCAGAGGTTGACACAATGATGCGCACACGAGTCCTGTGCAACCCCATATATGTGAACGAGACATCCCACTACCACTCCTCCGGCATGTGCCTGAGTGTCCTGCATGTGCGTACTCATACCTGCTGGGGCGATCTGCTGTAGATGTTGCACCGTGCTCACGATGGTTTCAGGCTCATCCTCACTGGCACTTCCCCAGCTGAACCTGGACTGCAGAGGCCAGGGCTTCACAAATGGACAGCAGCATGGCGCATGAACGGCTGTGACGTAGTTGAACCGCACACTCACCGCCTCCTCTATCTGCTTGCGTTGTGCCGATGAGCAGGATGACAGAGTGACCGTGACTTTGGGGGCAGATAGCTGGAGGTTCTGCGCAGCCGACAGGCAGGGCGTGCTCGGACGGGGTGGTTAGGGTGTGTTGTACGGAAAGGAGCAGTGCTCGCAGGCAAATGAGTGCACCAAAGGTGATAGCATACCCCTTCAATTGTGACCCTGCACAACAAGGGCCAACCCTCACCGTCAGAGTCGCTTGAATCTCGTTAAGAGACATTGCAAGCTTCTCGAATTCCAGCCGCGTCCATGCGCCTCCTGCACAGCGGCGCGCAAGGATGTAGATAGCCATCAAAACTGAGCAGCACAACACGCAGCACCCCGCTGTTTATGTATGTTAGACCTTGTTTGACGTTGCAGCCACCCCGGGCGCCTCCTTCCGCATGTGAGCACGGAATGGCATTGCCTGCTGTAGGAGGATACGACATGGTATAATGCACGCAGCGTATGGTCCTGCAAGGGGCCCCATCCTGCACTGCAGCCCCTTGCCACACTCGTGTCGCGTGCAAATCCTTGGTGCATACCATGTCCCAGCACCCCGCCCACCACCTGCTGGTGCTGGTGAACTCCCCTGGTCTGCATCCCCTGTCACTTCGCTCCCTAGACGTTCCTTCGACCGAACACGACCCATCGGTATGGCCATTTATTGTACGACACCGTTCGTTCAGTCATTCCCCATAGTTGGCGCTGGATGCAGCCAACAATTTTCAAGCCTTGGAATGACGGCAACTGATGCTGATGACCATGATTTTTAATGATGATGATCATGATGATGATGATGATGATGGCCATTACAGCAGTTGATTATTGCGGCTATATGCCACCGCCGCCGCCGCTCGGTTGAATTCTCGGTAGTGTGTGAGTTTACCTATCATGATGTTTGTTTGCATATCCCTCCAAGCGAGAGGGCTTGGACCTATGCTGATGTTCGTTACAAGAAGTGAACTGAGGACTGATGCTACACGTCATGTATGTGACGCACCCGCGATGAAAGGTATGCATGTAAATTCGCCCGTGGGCTGAACGCCTTGTAACCCTTCAACTACACTCACAATATACCGCTGCACTATTCTCTCCACTCCTGCCACATCATGTTTCACCGACATACTTCGGCATCTTCCGCATCTATATACTTTAGTACGCGGTCAGCTGCTTCACCAGGACCCCGGTGTTTTGAAGTTGGAAATTGACAGTAGGAACTCACCTTGAGTGTTGAGGATTTGATCCACTCGCGCCGGTCTCAGCCCGGCTCGCTCGAGACTCGCCCGGGTCGCGACCTTCAGGTCGTCTAGCATATTATATCCACCCTGCCATAGCACGCGCAGGTCCTCGTCGCTGAACTTAGCAGCTCCAGCAGATTTGAGCCACGCCTCCAAAGGCGCGCGCAGGTTGAGCCAATCCATAGTCTAGCCTCTGATGTATCTTAATAAATTCAAGAATATGAAGAAGTGAACGGCGGCGGAGTCCCGCTACACCGAGGCGGCAGATTTGGGTGGTGGTTTGGACACACGGTAAGTTGCTGCCAAATTTAGGGGTAGTATAGGAAAATATTTGTCCTCTAAAGGGCAGCACTAGATCGCTGGGAACAGGAACCCCTATGTTCCCTATGAAAGTTGTTCCAAGAACAAACCCCCTTGTTCTTAGTTTCTTAAACTTGTTCCTAACCTTAGATATGCTTCAATTTGCCTTTTTCGCCCTTTGTACACTATTTATCACGATAATACGAACCGCTCGTCAAACCGGTCGCACGGACAAGGTCCAACCAACGAAACGGACGCTGCTTGTCATTATTGCAACTCCACTAGGGTGCGCATGGGTGTTTTGAAACCTCTAAAGGACCCTAGCACTGCGCTGCACGAAAGTCGTAAGGGTACGCCCGGTGGACGAGCGTACCTTAATTGCTCCATTTATAGGATAGGCGCGTGGGAATGGCGGGGAAGACGAAGCGAGATGCCGTAAGCGCGCCTTGCGCGATTGAAGGTGAAACGTTCATTATTTGTCATGTTCATGTGGTTGTTACAGTGGGCTCCAGACTCCCGAAGAGTAGAGCCATCGGGCCAGCTGGCCGTGCACTGCAGTAGAGACTAATATACCAATAGAGACCATCACCTCAGATAATTAACCGCTCATCGGTAACCGCTCCCGTGAGCACAGCAATTTGCCAGATATAATTCTCAAGAAGGGGTGATGTGCGCCAACAGAATCCCAACCTTTCCGTGGAATTCCCAAAGCTGCGAAACCCTGAATGCGGCCCCAAAGTCAACAATAACTCGACAAATGGCTTCTTCCGTAAGGGAAGGGCCAGGTAACAGTGCCAGGTTGGTTTTCATGTTTTCAGCCATATAACGTCTCCCATGCTCCATGGCTGACACCACAGCAAGAGCCACAACATCCCAAACACATTGTTGCACTGATTGTGGGGCTTGGACAAGCCAAAGTTGCTCCCTTGAGACTGGCAATCCTATGAAAGAGTAAGTTGATCTGC
>NW_003307548.1:2215257-2233200 GCF_000143455.1 Volvox carteri f. nagariensis | reverse complement strand
AGGCGGCAGATTTGGGTGGTGGTTTGGACACACAGTAAGTTGCTGCCAAATTTAGGGGTAGTATAGGAAAATATTTGTCCTCTTAAGGGCAGAATGTAGCGGGACTCCGCCGCCGTTCACTTCTTCGTATTCTTGAATTTATGAAGATACATCAGAGGCTAGACTATGGATTGGCTCAACCTGCGCGCGCCTTTGGAGGCGTGGCTCAAATCTGCTGGAGCTGCTAAGTTCAGCGACGAGGACCTGCGCGTGCTATGGCAGGGTGGATATAATATGCTAGACGACCTGAAGGTCGCGACCCGGGCGAGTCTCGAGCGAGCCGGGCTGAGACCGGCGCGAGTGGATCAAATCCTCAACGCTCAAGGTGAGTTCCTACTGTCAATTTCCAACTTCAAAACACCGGGGTCCTGGTGAAGCAGCTGACCGCGTACTAAAGTATATAGATGCGGAAGATGCCGAAGTATGTCGGTGAAACATGATGTGGCAGGAGTGGAGAGAATAGTATATTGTGAGTGTGGTTGAAGGGTTACAAGGCGTTCAGCGCACGGGCGAATTTACATGCATACCTTTCATCGCGGGTGCATCACATTGCAAGCTAAGCAACGCGTATACATGATGTGTAGCATCAGTCCTCGGTTCACTTCTTGTAACGAACATCAGCATAGGTCCAAGCCCTCTCACTTGGAGGGATATGCAAACAAACATCATGATAGGTAAACTCGCACGCAACCGAGCATTCAACCGAGCATGCTACGAGCAGTCCTTGTAAGGAGCAGCATATCACCCAAAACGCTGGTGTCGGTATCGGCTGTTCCAAAAAGCTGTTCCAAGCCATCATGGCCTCTGTGCGGGGAGCGCGGCTGGAGCCGGTGAGTTGGTTGTGCTGGCGCAGGCTTGACCTTACCTAAGACTCCGGCTCTAGTGTCCCGCGGCGGTGTAGTACGGAAGGTTTGAGCTATCGTGAACAGCACTGCTGCTGGTGATCATTTCAAGAGGCTGTAGGGTGAGCAACGGCACATTTGTAGTTCTGAGTTCGGAGCGCACCAGCCCCATGTGAAGCATTCCGGCATGTTGCGATTGAATCCCCGATTGCGCAACCACCGCCTCTGTCTCTTCAAGATACAGCTTGATGTGCAATAATCCTGACCTGCATACATGTGATGTTCTCGTCATGCAGGCGCGGCGGCAGGGCCGGGCCCTGGGAGCACGGCAGCTGACGGTGAGACCCCATCTTCATTGCAGGGCCTCTAGGCCTGGAGCTCGTGGGAAGGGTACCGATCCTCAGGGGGAACGATTGGGGTTTGGCTGAACGCTTATGGCATTAAGACGGGTGAGGCCAATGCGAGGCTTGTCTGCCCCCCGCTACGGAAGCAAGAAAAGAAGCGGGCCTTTGTCGGGGGTGCAGAGGCTGTTGCCGGGGGTGCTGGCCTCTATATTGGAAGGGCAGCAGCGAGGCCGTCGCGCGGTGGGGCGGGTGGGTCGTTGCTGGGGGCTGCGGGGTGAGCTGGTTGCACCCACTCGTGTTGGGTGCGTGCTGGGAGCTGTAAGAGGCGGCAAGGGGCGGCTGGCGGGTGGCGGGCCTGGCCCCAGGACCCACCCAACACCCACCCCAGGGGAGCTCGCATAGAGCGCACCAGCTGTAGGCAGGTTGGGGTGGGTGGGCGGGGCGCTCGCTCGGGCATGGCATGGTGGGTGCATGGGCTGCAGTGCAGGCCTGGGCCCTGGCACCTATGCTGTACTGCAAGTCAGCTGGAAGTTGTTCTGTCCGTCCCTTTCTGCTGCTGCTCTGTACCCGTTCGTTCCCGCGTTGGTTGCGTTAATAAGATCCCGCGTTAATAAGATCCTGCATGCATTTCAACTGGGCGACTGGCCATACTTACTGACAAGTCCAGCTGCCAAGTTGGCTGGATCACGTGGTGCTAGCGACGTGGGGCTAAGGGCTTGGCGAGAGTCGAAGAGAGAGTGAGTGCACGGCTTACCCTTGCCGTGACCCCTCCCCCCCCCACACAGTGATGCTGGCGGACCTTCACAGGAAGGTCAGCAAGATGGAGTCAGTTCTGCCATTCCTAGTTTCAAAGGTGCTCTTGTGGCGTGACGGCTCCACTGCAACACACAGCAAGACGGAGAAAGACCGCAAGATATCTGCGCTGAAGTAGCAGCTGCAGTGTGCAGGGGTGAAGGGCTGCCAGCTCCTGGGGAAAGGCATCCCCCCAAACTGTGTCAGCCTTGCGCACCTGTGCAAGCTGTCTTGGGCGGATGGCACGTGCCACCTGCTGGGCTTGTCCAAGGAGGACATCTCATCACCACGCAACACGCTGCTGCTGTCCAAGGTACAGACACTCACGCTTGCATTGTCCTCATCCTACATGAATGCAAGCGCTGTAGCTCGGGCATGGGCACGTGTGTATGGCATGCAGAGGCGGTTCTCTTGGCCTTGATGCAGTATGCCATCTAGCCTGTGGCGGCTGGCGCTGCCTGTGTTCTTGCAGCAGTGTGACCCACCACATCACGTGTTTCCCTGCAGTCCATCGAGCACGCCGCAACAACTCGGCTGTTTGCTTCTATGAGGACCCAGCGGACAAGAAGCTCAAGCTACACATCCTGTGGGACGAGCTCAAGTCGCAGAAGCTCGCCGACTGCCAGTGGCTGGGAGGGCCCAAGGGCAAGGGCTATGCTGAGTTGACCAATGCATTCGGCGACACAACATATGGCGACCTGGAGGCGCGGCCCCTACAATACTACAGCAGCACGGTGGTCCCCTTTCGCCGTGTGCCATGTGCAGCTGAGCCTCGACCGGGCACAGCGGGATGGCAAGATGGCCGGGAGCTGGATCTTCCAGGACTATCGCTCCATAGAAGACGTCCTCACCTGACTTCAAACTGCAGAGCTGCAGGAGCCGCCCATCACAGGCAGCGTGTCGGAGTTGTCGGAGGTCATGAGCATGAGCAGTGCTCCCGCTGCAGTGTAGGCATTGTCGTAGGAGCTTGCCATTCTCTTGCTGCAGTCGCAGCCGAGCTGGGTGGCAAACCCTCCGTGCAGCACAGCCTCATGGTGCGGTGCTTGCTGGCCGCCATGCAGAACGCGGCAGGAGGCTGGCTGGCAGCGGCAACGTGCAGCCGCCAGCAGTGACTGCTGCGCACAGAGCTGTACGACTAGGCTGTGGCGGCGGGGCGGTAGCTGCAGCCGCACACGGAACTGCGTGGCGGTGCTGCTGGTGGTGCTTGGTGCACGGGCCTGGTGGCAGGGTGGCTAGGCACCACAGAGGGTGGAATCGTGGTTGCTTACCAAGGCCGTGCGGTGCCTGCACCTATAAGGGCTGCAGGCGACTGGTATGTTTGTTGCTGGCGGGATGGAGCAGGGAGCCGCGATGATGAGGCCGTGGTGTGGTGTTGCGGTGCTGATGACTTCGGTGTGTCGCTGGTTGGCATGTGTTCCAGCGGACTAGATTTTGGCATCAAAGACCTGAACGGACAACATGATTAGGAGGCCCTCCTCCGCCCTCCCTGATGCTGCACTAAAGTCGGTAATGTATTAGCGGCCTTGCCATTGCAGCTTTTGCATTAGGGTGGGGTATCCATCCGTGTTTCAGCTCTGTAGCCGAATGAAGCATATACTGGTAAATAACATGAAGTGCTGGTGGTCTGTGGATGGCTGCGCTTGTGCTGGGTTGTGCTCCATGTTAGCTGTACGATTGTTGGGCTGTAGTGCGGTGCTGCCGGCCTGCCAAACATTCAATGTCTGCACTGTGAAATCCGTAATATCCTAATACCTCAACTGGCTTTCAGCATGACGTGCATTCCCACGGCCTCTGCAACTGGATAGTGGGCCAACCGGGTACCGTACTGCTACACGTGATTCGTGATATCAGAATTCGTGAAATATTATTTTTGGGCCCTGAGATTTTCACGGCGCGCACCAGAATTCGTGAAAGGACCGTGGCGTTAGGTGGTCGGGATTTTCACCATGCTACCAGATTTCGTGAAATTGCCCCCCTACTTCCCATCCCACCGCGTGTATCTCGGGGTTGGGCTTGCTTCACATCGCATCTATAAACACAGCGTCACCACATGGCTCCCTTTAACAGCTCCTTGTATGCACCACACACTGTCGACATGTCGACACATGTCCGGGTTGGAGCGTGCGCACATGCGCACATGCGCACCAGAATTCGTGAAACGGTGCCTCCAAAAACCGGTCTGGATTTTCACCTGCTACCAATTTCGTGAAATTTCACGAAACTGGTATCACGAATCACGCGTAGCAGTACGGTACTGGCCTGCCAAGTATGCGTCTTACCGACCTCCAGAACCCTCCAGAGCCCCTCAGAGCCCTTCAGAGGCCTGTGCAGATCCCTCAGCTCTGAAGCAGCCGGTGTCCGGAATGCCAGACCACCCTAAAAGCAGCAGAAAGCATGGACGCGGCGCTGGAAAAACAACGCACATTTGAAGTTAACTTTTGGTGTTTGGTGTTAACTCAGCATGTGAAGGAGGCACCTTCCCTGATGAGGCACTCACAGATGTGGACTACATGCTGGCGCTGAACATGGGGCACGTGTGGTCAAGTGACCACGTGCAATTGCTGGAGGGCAAGGGGCTGTTTGACAAGGAGAAGGCCACATACTCACAGCAGATCTACACCGTGACACGACAGGAGGGCTATCGCTTCGCTGTGGAGGGCAAGCAGCACCTGCACCGCCCTCAGAGATGCAGTTGGTGCAGGAGGTGACAGACAGGGTGGCAGGTGGGGTGAAGCGACAGGCAGAGACCGTGCAGGAGCAGCGCCAGGTGCGGCGTGTTGCATGCACTCTTGCGACCATTCAGCAGCAGGCCACGCGCGCAATTGAAGCACAAGTGCCACCACCACGCCGGCGCCACCAAAGAAGCCTGCGGGGGGTAAGCGCGGCGGCAACAGCAGGAAGGGCAAGCGAGAGCAGGTGCGTGGCGAAACACACTTCGAGGTGTCGCGAGCAAATACGTTGGTGGCAAGCTACATTTCCTAGTAAAATTCAAAGGGTTCCCTAGCGGAATGGCTGCCTGCGGAGGACCGACGGCGATGAAACTAACCTGATGCATCTGTTTATATACCTCGCAAAATGTATCAAATGCAGGTTACTTATACGCTGATGTAGTCTGGTGCGACTCCCGAGTTTTGCTGTAATTACACCCAGTTTCGCCCGAGTTTTGCGCGAATTCCCCATCAGTTTCCGCCGAGTTCCCCTGCACCCCGCCCGCGCGTCTCCCCCCCCCATGGAACTCTCGTGCACTCCAGCAAGTCCTTTCGCACTCCGCTGCTTCTTCCAGCCCCCTGCCGCCGCCCCAGCGATCCCTCCCTTTGGCAGCCGTGTGAAACCGTGTGCGCTCTGATGCAATCGCCACCAGCCTGGGTGGTGGTGGGGGCCAAACGCGCAGAGCGCGCCGCGCAACCGGACATGTTTCCTCCGCATCTAGGTCGCACTTATCCGCATCCTCACACGAACTCACACGCAGGGCGGCGCCGAGGGCGCCACCCCACGGGGGTCCCCGTGTCAACCGTGTCAAACCGTGTGTTTGCCCAGAGACAGCTCATGGAAATACGGATGCGAGGTGTGGGGCCCAGACGTCTTAGCAGAAATGCTGGACGGCGGGCTCCCAGCACGCCAGCGCGATAGCAACAATCTAGCGCAAGGTCTGTTTGAAGCATGCTGGCGAGACGAGGCCGTTAAGCTACAAGTGATTTACATGAGGCAGACCACGGGCGCATCACGCCCCGCACACCGGCTGCTGTTTGCGGACTATGTGGAGCTAGCGCAATTACCCCTCCATTACTTTTTTGCGAAGCAGTGCATTGGCTTTTACAACAGGATTGCTGCACAAAAGGACAGTCTTCCGCACCACGGCTTCTTGGAGTGTCAGGCGCCACCCTCCCGTGCATTCCGCCGCATTCCGCCGCATCTTCCCAGTTCCCAGTCCCCAGTGCCCAAACCGAAGCAACGCGGGGCGGCTGGCGCCTAGTGTCAACCGTGTGAAACCGTGTGCGCTCAGAGGCACCTGATGGAAACAGGGTTAGCCCCATGCGTCTCTCTGAGTTTACATGCAGCTCACACGCAGCTTCCCAAACGGCGCGCACCCAACTGCGCACTACCATTCGCGCGCCGCGCCAACCGTCAGCCCCCGCCGAGCTCCGCCGTACCCCGCAGCAGCTTCCCACACGCCTGCGCGCTCAACTACCCGCTCCCACTCGCACGCCTGCCGACTAGCGTCAACTGCCCGTGTGCGTCACTACAGTCAGGTAGCTTCCCGGCCGGGCTATCGTACAACTACCGGCTCCCACTCGCACAGCTGCCGGCTCCCACAGCGAACTCCTGTACGGCTGAGGGGGTTGGGGTGCCGTACACGAGTTAGTTGGGGGTTAGTCGGAGCTGTCCCAGAACAGACATTGTACTATTTTTTCGTGTGATAACACGCACGACCCAAAGACACTTACCTGCAATTGTCTTTCGGCAGCTTTTTATTTAACCTCTTGCGACGAGTGGGATTTGTAACTGTTTCCGTTAGTTACTGCTGTTGCTGTTGATGCTGTGCTGCTTTATCTTGCCACGAGCCACAGGCGGCAACTATCCGGCACATCATTGAGGCAGCGCTTAAGATAGGCAAAATCTCTGAGAAGGCTGTTGATGGTGACATCACCGCCGCCGCCACCGCGGCCATCGATTACAACCTTCCAGACCGCAGCCCCGTGCTTATCTCAACCCACTGCCGCGACTTCAGTCGCCGCCGTCACTGCCCCATCCCCTACAGCTGTCACATCCCCTACAGCCATCAAAGCAAACCACGGGAATCTGACCAGCATAGTGACAGCAGCGATACCGTTAGATGCTCCGTATGGCGAGCAAAGAACGGAGAGGCGAAGGCGGCGCAGCATGGATGGGGTGCAATGGCGCGATGGCCGTAAGGACCCCGACAATAGAGCTTCTGATATCATCCCAACCACTTTGAGCCCACATTGCCCTGACGACGACGCCTCAGCGCGCTCCCCCGCGTTTTGCAGCCGTAGTGTGAAGAGGTTTATTCAGTGCAGCGTGTCACATCTTTGGATCCGGACGTGAATCGGGAACCTGTGCCAGGAGCAGCTGCACACCTGCACCAGCACCAGCATTATCAACAGCAGCAGCAATTCATCGGGCTCGCTGCATCCCTGCATCTGGAAACTTCGCTGAACATGCAGTTCCCGTCGTACCTGCCTCCCTCCCCAAGCGGCAGAGGCAGCGGCATCGGCAGCGGTGACGGCAGCAGCCTCATGGCGGATCCGGCGGGCATATTACAACTTGACCACGTTAATGCAACCCAAGAGGAGAACCAAAGCGCCGCCACCACCGGGCTTCGCCGCTATCGCGGCGGCGGCGGCAGCAGCGACAACAGGACGGCCAACATACACGGTCGACGTTGCCTTCACTCCCTCCTCCCTGCTGCTCTGGGCTACTGCCGCTGCCACAGCTATCGCAGCTACAGCTACCGCTACCGCTGCATCTACAGGAAACGCAACAACTGAGGTTGCTGGGTCCCTTGCTATCCAAGGAACAGCCAAGGAACAGCCTGGTGCCCATGTACGGTGATGGGGCCAGCCGGGCAGCTCCAGCACCCACATCATGGCCTGGTGCGGCGGTATGTGCAGCGGTATGTGCGGCGGTATGTGCGGCGGTATGTGCGGCGGTATGTCCGGCAGCCGCCCTCCCTGGAGCGGAATTCTATAAGAGGTCACCGATTTTGTTTTAGGAGCGCGCGGGGGAGGGGGGTGTTACCACCGAAGCTGCTGAGACTACCGCACCCTTGACGCCGCTGCTGCCGCCGCTGCTGCGGCCTCTACCTAGTGGCCTTGTGGCAGCAGCAGCAGCAGCAGCAGTAGCAGTAGCGGCAGCAGCAGTAGCAGCAATGTGGTAGCGGTAGGAGCGGCATCTTAGCTCACTCGTTTCCGTCGCCGGCAGACTTGTTGCTGCTGTGGTTGAAGCAACTGCCTGCAGCTTTTCTGGGCATGATGCTCCAGCTACAGCAGCAGCCGCTACAGCACCAACCGCTACAGCACCAACCGCTACAGCTGGAACAGTGGTCGCCACAACAACAACAGCGCAGTCAGTGCTGGGCTTGGTTAGGTTGGTTTTGCTCATGGTAGGCTAGGATCGGCAAGCTAGCGGGTCGCAAGCAAGAAACCGGCCTGTCGTACACCACAGGCGGAGAGTCGCAGGAGCAGAGTACTAGTGTTGTCGTGGACATTATTGACGGGGGAGTGGATGCCATATATTACATATGTAGATGTATATCTGTATACACACAACAGTTAGAAGTTGCGGCAGCCTCAGAGAGCGCAGCAGTGCAGTGCACCGATGGGTCCAAGGTTACTCAGGTCAGCAACAACGGTGGTGGGGCCGCAAGGTCCGCCGCTGCTGCTGCCCTCCTCTTCACCGTTGGACCTGCTGAACTCCCAGACGCTCAAAATCTCACTCGGCGCCGGGTTTGCGCGCGGCAGGGACGACGGCAGTAGACAGCGCCAAGGAACTGGGTCTGAACACCAGTACTATCCCTCGCTCGTTCAGCTTGTTGCCCGGCCTGTTGCGGGAGCGTCCAGGGAGACCTCTAGTATTAGTTGATGCAACAATGCCGCTGCAGCCACCAAAAAGCGCTATCCGGTCAGAGTAGCGACCTACTCCATTCCAGCCGACGCATTTTGGCAGACATCTGTATAGGTGTGGTGAAGCAACGTGGTCAGACTTATACGGCACAAGTCATATCTACAAGAAGAGCTGGCGGCGCATGAGTGATGCACATATGTGTATATGTTGGGGAAAAGTTAAAGATTATAGACACCGAATGCTCCAGGTGTACGTATATATAATACGGCATCTTTGGCGGTACATATTAGGTATTTTGAGATTTTGTTTCAATTGCAGCAGCGGGAACCCCCGGGCGGGGAGATCTGGCACCAGATTGAGATGAGGACCGAGTTGGAGGACCGGGAGGGCCGTGTTATCGCTATCTTCTTTGTTTGTTGTCTGTTGTTTGTTGTCTGTTATTTGAAATTTGTTATTTGTTGTCTGTTTAACAGACTCTGTTGTTTGTTGTTTGTTGTCAGCTGGTTGCTGCTCGCTGTTTACCTTGTTTTCTCGTGTTTTTTTTCTTGTTTTGCCTTCCCTGCCGACATGCAGTTCGGCAGCATTAGCGCCGTGCTCCAATTAATGAAGTAAAAATCTGCAGAGTTTTCGTACAGGCGTGGTGTGGGCCGTTGTCGGTCCTCGCCATGTGTACACCCCTAGACCATGTGAGGGTGAATGCACACCCCCACCCCCACCCGATGCCGGTGGGGTCGGTGATGGACCCGGTTATTGATGATTGACCTGCTAGACGACCAAGAGGGGGGAGTTGGCGCCGCCGTTGATCTGGCGGCAGGTTCCGCTGGATGCTGGTGGTGGTGATGGTGGTGGTAGTGGTGGTGGTGGTGGTAGGTGCTGAACCCGAAAAGGTCGCTAACTTAGCTTCACAGAAGTCGGCACACCCAAGGGTCATGAGACGGATGCATGAGGGTGGCACTGCCGGGCTCGTGGCCCTCGCCATCCACCCAGGCCAGGGGGGATCTGCCCACTGGCATGAACAAATCGTACATGCATGCGGCGGTGGCCGCGGCGGCGGCAGTGGCGGAATGTGCTAGCCACAAATGTCAAATATATGGTGCCTGCCTTACACCCCGGAAAGTGCTTGCAAACAAACCGCCAAAATAAATCTCTATGTGCTTAAACAGCTCGGGGCTTTATTTGTAACGATTTTTACGTGCATGCCTGTGTGTGGCTCGTTATTGGGTGGTTTTTTACGTTATGCTGATCTACAGGCCTTTTTGTGACCACGAATACTCTGCGCTACAAAAAAGATCTGTTACCACGTTCTCTCGTCGGCCGTGGTATTTCTATCTATCTATCTATCTATCGATCTATCTATCTGGGCAGAAGTGGGTTTGTGATCGTACGTAATGATAGCGGGGGGAAGCTGCCCGCGCGGGAGTTTTGCTGCCCGCCCTTTCTCATCTAATAAGCTCTTTGGGCAGCGTCCCAACGGCCACGTGGGTGAGTCGGCATAAAGTTAGTCGTCGAAATCCGAAAATGTTATGGTAGGGCGCGCACATACCCATACTCTTGCATTTTGAGCTCTCATCTAGGCCCTATCGTACTCAGAACTAATTCATTTAGGGGCGGTTTGGGACGCCTCGCTGCTGGGCCACGAGTGCGATTCTGGTTTCCTTCTTGCAAGGGTTTCTGCAGGCTCATATTATCATTACCTGTAGTTGTTCAGGTGCGTCTCGCGATGGCAGCGCTTGCGGGCGGGCAGGGCAGGACAGGGCAGGTCCGTTTGTGCTGCTCGGAGGCAGCGACGCGAGTCAACGCCGCATCTAGGCACTAGGGGCGCTCGAGGCAGGGGATAAACTGCCGTAACAGATGTGAGGATGAGACTTCACACGGCGTTTATGTATCCTCGTTCAGAAGGACGGCTTCGCGTGACTGCGCGCGAAAGCGACGGATCTCGTAGCTCTGCGAACGCAAACACCTAGGTAACTCATAAAACATACCAAATAAGATACATTTATAATCCTGCAAATCTCTTAGCGAGATATTGACTGCTTAGGTGGCTCAATTCCGTGTTACTTGAGTGGAAAGCGAAGTACGAGGCAGAACGAAACCTAGCCCCAGACGAGGCCACCCTGATCACGTAGTTCAGACTGCAAAACTTTGCAGGAACGTCATAATTTGTAACCTTTTAAACTTTTATTTCGCCAAGGCTGCCTGTAATCGGGGACTGTATCTCACCGTCCCGTATCCGTCACGTGATTCGCGGTGCGTTAACCTAAGTGTTGGGTACTTTTGGCATTAATTGTGGAGACACTCAGCAGTCGACCTCTTGCTCGACAGTACGATTTGTGGCTCGACCGCCTGCTATCAAACCCTGCAGCTAGGAGTCAAGCGGCTTGACTCCTAGCCAGTTGCAGCACACAGTTAGTTGCTCTCTATTGTTTCCTGTACTTGGATTACTTACATACTACTTGAATTTCCAACCTAAAACCAATGACGGGCCTGCAAGACATGGATGTCGATAGGTAAGACCAAACGCTGCTTGTTATAGTTGCACATTACATTACAGGTCGGATCGTGAAACAACAATTGTCCTTTTCTTAATGCAATGCAGAGATGGGTCAGGAGTTTTGCTTGCCTCGGCTCAGAGTGGGAGGCCTTCGCATAAGCGCTCCTACTGTGCCGATAGCGCGACCGTGCTTTGCCTGTTGCTTGCACGCGTTGAGCAGCAGCTCGCGATGTCTAAGGCATTGTCCAATCATCTCGATGGACTGCTCTTGCAGGTAATGTGGGATCATCACAAGAGCCCTTGTCGTGAACACTGTCATTTTCCTCAATAGGGCCAATACATTTCAATCCTGTTTTTAAGATTGCCATTGGTCTATTTCCCTTCGCAAAAAAGCTCACATGTCGCGAGAACCGCACCAATCCCGCCCCTTAGGCACAAACAATGGAAAACCTAATTCATGTGGCGCTCAGAAACCTTGACTCGCGCAGCAAACGGTCAAGGAAATCTGGCGAGCATGGCCACGGCTCGGGAAGCTCTGAGGCCTCGCCGCAAAACTCGCCGCCACCCGCCTTGCAACTGCTTTCTTCCGAAACCTTGGAGGCCGCTCCGGCAGCTTCCTGCCCAGCGGCCTGTAGCGATTTCCCTGTTCCCCCAAAGCCATCTCTCCGGCCGAAACGGTACTTGGCGAAGAATATCCTGCTGAAAGCGGAGCCGGGGAACGCGACGCCGCCGTGGAACTCCAGCCCAGCGGCACCGCTCCACATGAGGCCGGGATCCGCTCCTGCTGCATCCGCCCCATCCCGCATTAGCTGCGTCGGCCCTTGCTACGGCACTAGCGGCGGTACGCCGATTCCCCTGAATCTGCGGCAGGCGCAGACGCTGGCCGTTCGGTTTTCCTTGACTCGGGCAGCACCCGAGTCGCCCGCGCTGCCCCTCGCTCACCAGGCGCCGTTAGCAGCAGTAGCTGCGACAGCGGCTGTAGCAACAGTGGCGACGGATACACCGAGCGACGGCGCCTCCATCAGATCACCGAACCCTACTTCTCCCCAGGACGTCGCGCCCGTCCCACTTCCACACTCGTTGCTGCTGGTGCAGTCGGCGGGAGTCCTGCAGGCACCACCACTGCCGCCGCCATTGCTACTGCCGCCGCCGCCGCCGCCTCCCGATAGCCAAGATGGTGATGCGCACGGCACCCTGATCGACAGTGGACTGCGTCCAACACGCGCTGCACCGCACTCACCGACGACAGGGATGCCGTCGCCGACTTGCTCGGCCGCCAGCGGCGACGTAATTGCCGTACAAGGCATAGAAGCCTGCACGCCATCCTCCGCTGACGTCGGTGCCTCCGCCGGCGCCGCCAGCGCTGGCACGTGCGTTGGCATGAATCAGGACGATCCGCTTAGCTGGGCGGCGGCCGCCGCTGCCACGGCCGTACTCCAGGCGCCGACCACGTCAGATTCCAGCTGCCACCGTAACTGCCGCGTCAGCTACAGCTCAAGGATCACCGGTGTTGGCTTGCGGGCTACTGCCGTCCCCTCGGGATTCGTACTGCCAACGGAAACCGACAGCAGCTCCCCGGCACCCGCATCAGGTGGCGTACGACAGCATTGCTATCGGCCCGTCGCTTGCACGACAGTACGGCACCATAGCGCTGCGGGGAACTGCCGCCAGGAAAGTGACGGCGGCGGCGGCGGCGGCAGCGACAACGGCGGGGACGATGACAGCGGCGAGTGCATTCATGCCCGGCTGTTGAGTCGCAGCAACAGCAGTAGCAGCAGCAGTTGTAAGAGCAGCAGCATGGGTGCGGCAGCTGCCGCGCCGCCCGGGGACTTACCCCTCGGACAGACGACCGTCAGCGGCAATAGTTGGGTTTCGGAGGTTTGAGACGTTTCAAACGGGCTAGTAAGTAAGAGCTATGGCGGCTCAGGGGGGTTGGTGCAAAGACAGGTACCGGGACAGGGACAGGGACAGGGATGCTTGGCTGTAGATAATGGCGCTGCCCGTGCGCCGAAGCAGCACGCGGGCGACATGTAGCTTGTGCGCATGCTGGATATTAAAAATTGCGCGTTTAGGAGCTGGAACCCTAAATCCTATTTCCCTTCCTTCCACTCGTTTTTCTTACGCTTCCATTCCTCTGTCCCAAGATCTTTATTTGTGCTGCTATCTATCTATACATTGTCTTTTATATTGATACTATCAAAACGGTTCGCGGTTGCGTTGAGAGGCGGCCCGGTGAGGACGGTTGCCTGGTGGCCTGTCCCTGAGCAGGAAAGACGCCCGACCCGCTATGATGTCGTACCATGTATCATTCCATGTCTCGTGTCGTACTGTGTGTATGGACACGAGCGGCCCTGCCGCCATTACGCCGTCCTCCGTTCCTTACGTCCCAAGAGGTGCCAAGGTGAAAGAAAAGTCGATGGGCGGCGCGTGGTAGGTCTTTCTGTTTGCCCCACCCGGACTTGCCGGGGCCCAGCTGACTGGACTTTCTAAAGGGGGAGGAAAAAGGGGGAGAAAAAGGGGGAGGGGGGAAGGGTTGACGCGGCTTCGAAACCCTCCGGGAGCCCTTTCTCAAGAGGCCCAACGGTGGTGGTGGTGGTGGTGGTGGTGGTGGTGGTGGTGGTGGTGGTGGTGGTGGTGGTGCCACAGAGCCAGATGAGGGGAGGGGGAGCCGCTGTGAGGGCTTTTCGCCGCCGTCAGCAGCGCCGTAGTAGCCTAAATCAACCATCTACCTGATCATTTCTTGGGGCTGACGACGACGACGACGGCGACGAGGAGGACGAGGAGGCGAGAGCTCATTAATGAAGCCCGGGGAGGTCTTCCGCCGATCTGCTGGATGTCGCAGTACGTCGTCGTGGAGTTGTGTTTTTTTCCTCTTTCGACGTCTATATTACATGGGGCCGCAATGCCGCATTATTTAGTTCTGCGGACAGAGACTAGGGACCGAGGGACGAAAGGAGGTAGGCTGGTGGCCTCCCCCTCCTCAGCCTTTCTCCGCTTACGTGGTCTGGTTTCTCTTTTTGGATAAAGAAGGACACAAGTATAACGCAGACATACAGACAGACACGCAGATGCGTTAGTACGCAATGCTCGGTTTTTCAGATATAATTGAAATTCAAGGTGAAATAGGCATCAAGGTAATCATGCATGTCACCGGCTTGGCTCGCTTTCCTTTTCTGTTTTTTCTCACGACTTTGATGGATGCCGTATAGCTCGTTGTACTGCATCTGGTCTGTCGATGACGTGTCTTGCTTGTTTCACATAGGAGGAGGGCGGGGCAGGAGGAGGGGGGAGCACACTATAACAGCAGTAGTGTAAACAAGTTAATAACGGAACGAGGAGTGCACGGAATCATGCACGTCTATCTGTATGTATGTGTGTGTGGTTTGTTGGGGTTCCCGGTCGAGAGGAGGGTTGTTGGCGCGGAAGTGGATGATTACTGGAGGGAACCGCCGGCCTGCTGAGTCCTCCGCGGTCACACAAATCTGTTCTGTATGTTTTTTTTTATTTTTATAGCACCACCAGCAAAGCACGCGTGCGCGCATTGGTGGGGTCGGTTTTCTGGTCGGCTTTCGCTGGTGGTTGTTAAGCTGGAGAAGAGCAGTAGCAGTAACAGCTGCTATAGCGCAGCTGCAACAGCAGCAGTAGTAGCAGATGTAGGTCGCCCGCCGGGGAAATGATGTCGCGCAAGTATATCGAGGTGGGAAAAACAACGGTGTGGGTGCGGGTGCGGGTGCGGCGTTTGCATACTAATATTCACATGCTCCTTGTCCTGCCCTTGTTGCCGAAATTGCTCGGTGGCATGACACTTCACACGTTACATCGTACTTCAACTTTTTTTTAGAAGTTTACTAGGGCAAAGTCCTTTTGGCGGCTTAATTCTATCCATATATCTGTGTTATGTATATTATATTGCTTGTACGGCAGGTTTCCGGCCTCGGCACCTTTCTAAGGACCTTATTAGTCATGCAGATGTCTTGCGTAGTTGTCGTTATTCACATTCCCACTTCATGGGAACGCCCCACTCTTCACCTTGCTACTCCGTCTAGTGCCGCTTTGCGTTCTGTCGTGAAGTGTTCCTTTATATATCACATCTTTCTTACTCCGCTATTTTCTTAGTTATTGTTTGTGTTGTTTTTTGTTGCTGCTGCCTTATGTTGATGACTACGATAATGTGATGGTGCTCGTGTAGTTTGTATGTTGCATGTACATGCGCTTGCATCCACTTCAACACATCAGCGATTTCCCGACCTTTTTTAAGAGGCGGTCGTATGCCTGGATATAAAGCATACGTCCTACAGATATATATTCCACATACATAAATAGAATACATGAAGTACACATAAAGATGCATACAAGCACATATGAAAATGGTTTGGTATGCGGCATGGGACCTTAGGGGACGTTCGTTATTTGTTATTAGGCCGAGCCGTCTTTCCTTGTTTGTACGCGTCTTGTGCGTTGCTCCTTGCTTTTCTGCTGCGGTGTTTTGTGTTGCGCTGCAACGGCTATCTATATGTATACCTTCTTGCAGGACCTAGGCGAGAGCTTTAGGATTTTTAACTCCCGGCCGGGTCAGTCGCTTCTGTGGGCCGGGTCAGTCGCGAGAGCTTCGGGCGCCCGCCCCGCCCGGCCCCACACCGCCCCGCCTGTCCTGTCCTGTCCAACCCCTGCCTAGCCAGCCGTGGTTGGTTGGTCGATGTTCATCTTTAAATTTCTTGGATGTGCAGTGTTGTTTTTTTTATAACTGGCGGTTTCGGAGCAGCCTGTTGTTGTACATTTCCACGCAGCGGCATCTTGGTCGCTCCACGGATTTTTATTATTTGGGCGGTTGGCCGTCGTGCGGTGTGCTGTGTGTAGCTGCTGCACGAACTGCTGGGTTGGGCACATGAAGCACACACTTGCCGCTTCGCTGCGGTGTTGCTGCCGCCGCGATGTAACTCTTATGATGTGCATGCTGCTTGAGGTGCCTCCTCTATTGGCTGTTATGGCCTTGCCTTCCTCACCTAACCAGCTCTGGCTGCCGGTCGCCTTCCATACACATGTCTTTGAGCATGTCCATGTCCTTGTTCTGGTGGAGGTAAGCAGGAGGGGAGCCATCACGTGCGCAGGAGTAGCTGCTTTTTCCTGCTGCCGGCTGATGAGGTGCTCCATGCATGGTGGTGCGGTTTATCGACCCGTGGGTTTATCCCGTGCGATCTGGTCCCGCTGTGCGGTTGGCTGATTGGCGCTAGCTGACGGATGCTGTCTCTCTTTTTCCCTTTCCCTTTTTGTCCGCTGGCAGGTGAGCTTTCATAGCGATTTTGCCCGTCTCTTCTTCTACGTGTGTGTAAATTAGCAGAAGCACAAGCAGCAACAAGAGTGCGTGTGTCCTTGTTATCGTGTTCTCGCTGGTGGTGGTGGAGGAGTCCGTCTGGTGCTTGTGCGGACGGTTGGTGAGTCGGGCGAGCGGGCGCTGTCGTGCACTTCAAGTGGTGGTAGTGGTGGTGGTGTGGTGCTGGGGGTGTATGCGGATGGTGACGGTGGAGAACAAGGCTGGGCGGATGGAAGTGCACTTGAGCAGGGTAGCTTGAACTCGAACCTCCCAGGCTTGTTTCCGCCTAACTCCATGTGTGGTGTGCGGCAATATGCGCAAAATACATACGTTCATACATACGTACTTATATACATACATACACACATTTAGGTTAGGCACTACTTGTAGAGCACACACCAATGTCCCCCCGGAGGTTTTCCGGGATCAACACCTGTTAGGGTCGAAAATCCTCCAGATGGTGGAAGGTAAAAGTGCCCCTAGTGGATGGACGGTGGTGACCTGGGA
The DNA here is from genome assembly GCF_000143455.1 of Volvox carteri f. nagariensis. NCBI lineage: Eukaryota > Viridiplantae > Chlorophyta > Chlorophyceae > Chlamydomonadales > Volvocaceae > Volvox > Volvox carteri. The sequence goes on along the minus strand of NW_003307548.1, from coordinate 2,216,289 downwards.
TGAAGTTGACTCGCGAGCCGACCAGGAATGGAGTTGAGCCGCCGTCCATCCGGCAGATTCCGTTGGATGCTGGTGGTGGGTGCGGAACCTGAGCGATCCACTGAGAAGTTGACTAGGGTGACTAGATGAGGGTGCCCCGAAACACCGGGGAAGGCAGGGTTTCGCAGGGTAGCAGCCGCAGGGTGAAGATATGACCCCCCTGTCCCACACGTCGTACATTTGCCAAGCAAGGCGGAAAGGAGTGACAACAATGATAATATTTTTATTAAGTTCTCTTTGTAACATAGATAACAAGCAATATGGACACCATTTATATGCCGGTACCTCCGTTGCCTTTCATTATTTTTTATAGAATGCTCATGGCCGGTATGCTTTTACCTTCGGGAAAATGCAGTTTTTTGGGTACGCTGAAAGCAACAGTTATTTTACCTGCTCCGGCATTTCCGATAAGTACTACAGTTTCATTCTGTTCACAACGTCGGCAGCGCCCCAGGGGAGTGTGTGTGTGTGTGTGTGTGTGTGGAGGGGGGTTACACTGGGCTCCAGGCTCGTGAAGAGTAGAGCCAGCGGGCCAGCTGGCCGTGCATTATTACCGCACCTTAGATTATCGGAGCAACTAAGACGAGCTCACCCGGACCATCAGAACGAAAGTAGTCATCTAGACAGAGGGAAAACTCCGAAACCTGCAACCACGGGGAACCTGCGATTAGGCTCCCCAATTGGCAAAAGGCCCCCGACCTTCACAAGAAGGTACACCAACAAAAACTCACAGGAACTTGCATGCCCGTTGTTACTTCTTCTTGTGGAGCTGAGCCGCCTATGAGGATTCCCCAAAATTCCCCAAAATACGACCGGAAAAACGAACGAACTGGGTCAGTTGACAGCTGATCGTTCATCTGCGGCCGGCCCCGCCGTGGACACAACAGCTTTCCCGCACAAAGCGTGTTGGGACCCCACCGCATCCCATCCCATCCCATCCCATCCCATCCCATCCCATCCCATCCCATCCCATCCCATCCCGGGGATCCTCAG
>NW_003307548.1:2214365-2215207 GCF_000143455.1 Volvox carteri f. nagariensis | reverse complement strand
CTGGATCCCTCGTGAGTTGAATGAGGTTGCCGACTACTTCAGCAAGTTGAAGGATGGGGACGACTGGAAGCTGAACCCAGTCTGGTTTGAGGTTCTCGACCGCAAGTGGGGCCCACACACGGTGGATCGCTTCGCGTCGGCGGGGAATGCCCAGCTAAAGCGGTTCAACTTCTTGTTTCGGTGTCCGGGGGCCGAGGCAGTGAATTGCTTCTCGCAGGCGTGGGGAAAAGAAAACAACTGGTGTAACCCACCATTCGCTTTGGTGGGCAGGGTGCTGGAGTTTATGAAGAGCCAGGCGGCGACCGGGACGGTTGTCCTGCCAGTGTGGAAGTCGGCGGTGTGGTGGCCGTTGCTGTGCCCCCGCGAGGGTGAGTTGGCGCAGTTTGTCACTGGCTGCTTCGAGCTGCCTCATAAGCAACAGGATCTTTTCTTGCCAGGGGAAACCGCTGCGAATGAGTTTGGTGTTGGGGCCCCCAGGTGGCGGGTGTGGGCAGTGCGGGTTTCCTTCCAGAACCGGTGGAGGTGGCGCGCTCCGCTGGCAACCCCTCGAGAGTAACCGGCACTGACAGGGAACCGGTGTGTGCCCTCGCTTGCCTTTGTGCTGGGCCGTTCAGACGCCTTTGCCGCGTCCTTTTGGGAGCGAGCGGGGAGGCTGGTCGCACCAAGCCATCTCGGGCTACTGGCGGAGAGTCAAGCGTTTGCCGCGTCATCGCGGGCGGCCTCCACGAAGAAGGTGTACACGTATCCGTGGGAAGGTTTTAAGTCGTGGTGCCGTGCGGGCGGCTACTGCTACCTACCGGCAAGCCCGGTCGTGGTGGGGATGTACTTAACATCGGTGGCTA
>NW_003307548.1:2211829-2214315 GCF_000143455.1 Volvox carteri f. nagariensis | reverse complement strand
CCGTGGCAAAGGTGATGGGGATCACGCACGGTGAAGCGCAGGCCTTGTTTGGCCTGCATAGCTTGCGCTCGGGTGGCGCGACGGCGGCGGCCGAGCAGGGTGTCGATGAGCGGTTGTTCCAAGCCCACGGGGGCTGGCGGTCGCGCGAGGCCATGCTGGTATACCTGGCCGATAGCGTGGGCACGAAGCTCAAGGTCTCGAAGGCCCTGGGGTACTGACAGGGTGCTGCGCCGGGTCTGAGCCTTTTCGGCAGCGTGTAACGCACGGAGCAAGGCTATGCCACCCCTTTTCCTCTCAGGTCCCTTCGCACCCCAACCGGCGATTATTGAAGTTTTCGGTAACCAGGCTCGCCTCCTCCCACGGAAGCAAGTGCACTCTTCTGCTCGCAGGTACCCAAGCTCTACTCACGTCTATAAGCGGTAAGGCAACTACTCATGAAAACTGTAGGTTTTCTGAGAGTAACGAAAGAAAACCAAGGTTTTCTGTGTATTTGCCGAGAGCGTACTCGGCAGTTCGTTGGTGGTACGGCGGGGCCGTACTGGTGAGAAAGTAGGGCAAGTCGCGGAGAGCGCGACGGAAAGAGCAATTTCGCGAGTTAATTTAGTCAGTACTGACAGGTTTCCACTGCGTCGTCTGCCAATTACACCGCCCCGAGGCAGATAACGCAGTCGGTAACCAGGCTCGCCTCCTCCCACGGAAGCAAGTGCACTCTTCTGCTCGCAGGTACCCAAGCTCTACTCACGTCTATAAGCGGTAAGGCAACTACTCATGAAAACAATTTTTTAAACGTATGCGTGGGATTGTTTATTACATTTCGAAGTAGTGTGTGTGTGGTTGTTACAGTGGGCTCCAGACTCCCGAAGAGTAGAGCCATCGGGCCAGCTGGCCGTGCTCTGCACTAGAGACTAATGTACAAATTAGGACAACTTACATTTCAGTCAAACCGCGAGGAAAGGGAAGGCTGAGGACCCCTCATTATTATTGAAATAGGCCTGAGCCTGAAAAGTACTCCAATAAAGAGAATTAAAAAAATTGGTGATAGCTAATCGTCCATCGGTGACCGCTCCCGTGAGCATAGAGTAGTGTTGTGTGTGCGTCTTGGTTGTTGCCCTGGTGGCTCTACTCTTCACGATTCTGACATCCGCATAACGCACATTTTGGAGGCAGGAGCGCCGAGTCGCCAAATTTATATCTCATAGATGCCTTGCTTCATTGATCCTCAAGACTTGGCTCTAATAGACATCAAGCAACTGGTAAAACCTGTTATCGCCTATACATATACAGGGTCATCGTATAATATATGGGACCAAAAAGTAGATCGTACCTAGATCTATGGTATAGAATGATCTACAGCAGCTATAGACCGTGCCATGGTATGTTAGATAGGCCTGAAACAAATGGTCTAAGTCATCAAAAGTTGCTCAGATGTGAATGTTGAAAGAGGTTGCAGCGGACCCAACCAGTTCTGACCGCTCCCAAACACTGGCGTATGTGCGCACAGTTCTGTCCGAGGCCCCAAGCCAGGATGAAGACCGTACCGCGGCCTGCTGGGGGCACCACAAAGCACCCAGGGAGGCACTCCCCTTGACTCCCCACTTCTAAGGAGGGAGGATCCTAATAAGCTCAGCCCAGGAAAGGGGCCCTAAGGAGTATACACACATACACAGGTAAGGTCACAGAGAGGACGGAGCTACCCACCACGGGCACCCTGCTGCTAGCCATCCAACACCAAGACCTTCACTGCGCGGAATAATGCCGCCAGGGCTCTCGGCGGCTTTGGGAGGGCACGGGGGACTCTCATTGTGGGTTATCTCGAGCAGGCACGCCAAGAAAAAATGAACAAGCTGACCCTAAAACAATCCTACCACCCACTTAGATATCGAACAGGGCAAGTACACAGCCATCGGCCACCCGTCAAGTTGTTCATTATTAATCCAAACGGAAACTTGGCAAAAGGAACATTACACATACATTTTACGCAAATAATAGTCTCCACACACATATATATATGCTGAGGCACGGAGTAGATAAGAGTACCTGGAGGGTTCCATTTGTGGGCTTGCTTGGCAAAGGCTTCCCACAAAGATAGCGTTACTAGTACGGCAATGGCCAGCTCGTCATTTCTCTCTCAAGCATCTTGGCTGCCGCAGTTATCGTTCGTTCCTTAGACGGCTCGGAGTCGGCTCCAACCCTTTTCTGTCGGTGTGACCCGCCGTGTGGCATCCTCCGCAGGTCGCTCTCTTCATCTTGCCAGCCCCGCGGCTCTCCATCTGCACGGCGGCCCCAGCGGCTAGTAGCTAGGAGCTCGGTTGGTCAGCTGTTGCCAAGACCCCGAGAGCCATGAGTAGGAGACAGCCGCTGACGGTGGCCAAGATGGCGAGGGAAGTCCTGGGCACGACCCGCCGTCGCCGTACAGCGGTCGCCTTTCCAAGCGCCGCGGGTGCACTGATTTCCGTGGCCCTGCTAATGCTGCTGGTGCTCTTGAA
>NW_003307548.1:2206935-2211345 GCF_000143455.1 Volvox carteri f. nagariensis | reverse complement strand
ACCGTCGCCGCCGCCACCACCTTCACCGCCATCGCCACCGCCACCGCCGTTACCACCATCACCGCCGTCACCGCCATCACCCCCCTCACTTCCGCCTCCGCCGTCACCACCGTCACCACCGCCACCGCCATCGCCGCCATCACCACCGCCACCGCCATCACCGCCATCACCACCGTCACCACCACCACCGCCGTCACCGCCGCATCCGCCATCACCACCGTCACCGTCGCCACCGCCGCCACCACAGTCAATGCCGCATCCGCCATCGCCACCGTCATCGCCGCCACCGCCGTCACCACAGTCACCACCGTCACCGCCGTCGCCACAGTCGCCGCCGCCACCGCCGTCACCACAGTCACCATTGCCACCACCGCCGCCGCCGCCATTACCATCACGGATGCCCCCTCCGCCACAGCCGTCACCACGATCACCATCATTGTCGCCGCCACCGCCGCCACCGCCGCCACCGCCGTCACGGCGGTCACGACCATCATCGTCGCCATCACCGCCGCCACCGCCGTCTTCACCGCCACCGCTGCCACCGCCATCACGGCCGTCACCGCCACCACCGTTGCTACCGCCTTTACTAGCTCCACCGCCCATAAATCCCACGCAGAACAGGCCCCCCAAGCCCCCAAGGCCCCCCAAGGCGCCCAGGTAACTAAGGCCGCGCTGCGTGGCGCACATGCATCCGGACGAGGCTCAGTTTTTCCAGTCCGTGTGTCTAACAGCATGGGTGTTCCCGCCAGCCTGGGATATGCGTACCGTATTGGTGTTGGGATTGCTGGGCAGACATGCATCGATATGTAGGCATACAGTTAACCACTTCAGCACGCCGGACCGCTGTTCACCGAACTGCGACCGGCATAGCAGCAGCACAGTTCCACTGCCTGTTTACCATACATGGGCAGCAGGAGGTTCATGCAATGCAGGGATGTGTCATCGGTCCGTCATCACTCGAGGCGGACGGGAAAGCAAGCAGTGGGAATAAGCAGTAGCGGGTAGCAGTGGTGTGCGAATCAAGTCCTGGTTGTCGTGTAAACTACACGAAGAATGTTTTCAAGGTGTCATTGCATGCCGTACTGTCTACCCTATCCACGGAGTTGGGCGACGTGGTGTTACTGCTACGTCACTACGTACTGCTGTCGCGTGGTGGCAAACATGCCATGTCTTCTTGGTCAACTGTTGCTGCTTCCAGCAACCAGATGGGAGAAAGCATAGGCTATGGCAAATAAATCCAGAAGTTAATTTCATATTTGGTTTGAGATATTGTTACAGGTCTCGTTCTAGGTTGCTGTCATAGGCCCATTTGTCGACAGATCGATGTTGGATGGCTGTTAGGAGCTATTAAGACGGTTGTGACGATAGAAGTTAGAAGTTGTTAACGATTATTAATTATTAGCGCAATTGTTGGTAGCTTTATTTATGTTATAATAATTCAAGTTTTACACGTGTCAAGGAAAGCGAGGTTCAAATGTTGATCTGTGAACTTTAAATAGCAGCAGACTCCTCTGTCCGGCAGTCACAGTTTCCATCTACAAAAGTATGCCCGCTTGCTTAAAATCTAAGCTATCAAGAAAAGCAATAATTAACTCAATTGGTGCTCCTGACCTCGCCGTAGTTCGTTAGCCAACTTCCACTCCGGGGCATCGGCACTCCGAGAGGGGGGGACTCCCTGGCGCGAGTACCTAACACATACACCTGCGCTCTAATTACATGGGAGGACTATTAATGCTGACTAATCCTCATGTCGAGTTGCTTTTCTGCATACGTAAGTACGTGTTTATGCATGCTGCTGACTTTTTACTGGAAGCAAATGCACCGGTGGCAGGTACGGGAGCTTCAGGGGTAATTAAATACGAACGTTACAAACGTACCCCTAAACCTCTTTCACCGAAAGTCGAACTTAGGATGCAACTTTACAATGGGACCAACAAGTCGATCAATCGCCTTACTAGAGGGACAGCGGACTGTACATCTCTCCTTTAGAAGCTAGCTGGTTATACTCCAGGAGCACCCTGTGCCTAATAATATAGGATCAAACGAGGGGGTCGCCAATCAAATCCTAGCACCACACCAGCCAGAGATCCCGCCAACAAGACCAAAAATTACATATCCCAAAAAATAAGGGGTGGATCTCGAAAGACATGACCAGTTGACTACTACTACTGGTGTTGGAGGTCCGGACCGCTGCCGACCGCCGCCAACAGCCGCCAATAATGATGAGACCAGCCAGTAGCTAAATCAGTTTGCACCTTGACACCACCCGGGCCACGCCTCAATGAATCGAGCTACGACACATCCAAATTTGCTACAGCACTACTGCCATATGCAATTTAAAGCCCCGGGTTCAAATCATGGGTAGATCCCCTGTATTGTCGAGCACGAGAGATTATGGTTAGCTGCTGAAATGTGGAGTTGAGATCTCAGTTGAAGGACCGAGATTCGCACGCTGGATTGGTGGCGATTGCTTAACCCTCTCTCTCTACGGATGTTCGAGTGCCTGGATGAGGAGGAGTCCTCGAAGGCAGGATCACACGCCTGAACATGCAGTTCGTATGGCGTGTACAGTGTGGCAATGGTGGATGGTGCTGTATGGTGATAAGTCGTAGAAAGGACATTGTGTTCAAGTGGCCTAGAAGCCTCCCACTCTGTAGTAACAGCGTCCTTATCTTTCTCCTTATTATGGGCAAACTCCATGCATGCTTTCATCCCTGGCGATGTGCTCCGCCCATTGCTTGGTTTATGACTTATGCGTGTCCAACCTTATCATACCTTGGTGATGCATGCCATGCATGTTAATTTCGAGGTACGTAAACGACAATTGGCGCAAAAATAAGAAAACGTCCCACATACAAACATCCCACAATAATATCACAAACAAACATTTCAGTTTGCTTGGAGGATTCGATTGTCGTCTTCTATCCGTAGCTACCTGTTGGAATATTGTTGGGCGAGCCGCCCACACGGCGTAACAACCCCCATCAACAGCTCCATGACTGCTGGTAACGGCAACAGTTGACCAAGCAGACATGGCATGTTTGCCACCACGCGACAGCAGTACGTAGTCACGTAGCAGTAACACCACGTCGCCCAACTCCGTGGCTAGGGTACACAGTACGACACCTTGAAAACATTCTTCGTGTAGTTTACACGACAATCAGGACTTGATTCGCACACCACTGCTGCCCGCTACTGCTTATTCCCACTGCTTGCTTTCCCGTCCGCCCCGAGTGATGACGGACCGATGACACATCCCTGCATTGCATGAACCTCCTGCTTCCCATGTATGGTAAGCAGGCAGTGGAACTGTGCTGCTGCTATGCCGGTCGCAGTTCGGTGAACAGCGGTCCGGCGTGCTGAAGTGGTTAACTGAATGCCTACATATCGATGCATGTCTGCCCAGCAATCCCAACACCAATACGGTACGCATATCCCAGGCTGGTGGGAACACCCGTGCTGTTAGACACACGGACTGGAAAAACTGAGCCTCGTCCGGATGCATGTGCGCCACGCAGCGCGGCCTTAGTTACCTGGGCGCCTTGGGGGGCCTTGGGGCTCTTGGGGGCCTGGGCTGGTTGGGTGCCTTTGGTGGTTTGGGCGCTTTGGGCGAGAAAGGGGCCTTGGGCGGCTTAGGGGCTTTAGGAGGTTTGGGCGCCTTGGGCAGGAAAGGCGCCTTGGGAGCCTTGGGTGGTGGTGGGGCTCTGGGCGCCCTAGGGGACCTGGGAACCCTGGGAGGTGGCGCGACTGGCCCCGTGGGCGGGTGGGGTGGCGGTGCAGGGCTCGGAGATGGTGGAGGGGGTGCACGGCTCAATGATGATGGTGGCGGTGGTGGTGCTGCTGCAACGCTTGATGATGGCGATGGTGGTGGTGGTGGTGCTGCTGCTGCAACGCTTGATGATGGCGATGGTGGTGGTGGTGGTGGTGCTGCTGCTGCAACGCTTGATGATGGCGGTGGTGATGATGAAGGTGGGGCTGGTCTGGGAGATGGAGGTGGGGGGAGTTGGATTTGGGGGACGGTAATGTTGGGGGAGGTGGACGGAGGTGGAGGTGGGGGCGAGGTTTGTGGAGGAGGTGGAGGCGGAAACTGAGAGGCAGGGGACGGTGGCGGCGATAGTAAGGGGTTCAGCCCAGCTTTCGGGGGAGGTGGAGGTGGAGGAGGAGGAACCAGCATCGGTGGGGGTGGTGATAACCGTGGTGACCGTGGTGGCGGGGACTTCGGCGGAGATGGCGGTGGCGGTGGCAGCGACGGAGAGGTCGGTGGGGGCGGTCGTGGTGACGGTGGCGATGGCGGTGGCGACGGTGACGGCGGTGGTGGCGGTAGAGGTCGTAACACTTGCGGCGGTGGTGGTCTTGGCGACGGGGGTGGAGGTGATGAGGTGGGTGAAGGCGGTGGCGGTGGTGACGGNG